>NW_028259981.1:0-15000 GCF_056163025.1 Triticum urartu | reverse complement strand
TATCATTTAATATCCATCCCTTTGGTCTTATTGACATAAGAGATGTCATTTATAGTCTATCTCTTTCTATATATGGAAAGTCAAGAAATTCTCATCGAAACATCGAGAAATTGTGCATATAGAAAACTCTAAAGAAAGAAAAAAAGGAGACCCATGCCATGATTTTCAAATCTTTTCTATTTAGTAGTCTAAGTTTCTCGATGAGGATAATTAATTCGGTCGTTGTGGTCGGACTCTATTATGGATTTCTGACTACATTCTCCATAGGTCCCTCTTAGATCTTCTTTCTCCAATCTTGGATTAGGGAAGAAGGAGATATTCGCGACTACTGGCGATTTCATTATGGGGCAGCTCATGATCTTCATATCGATCTATTATCCACCTCTGTATCTATTCTTTCTTAGCTAAACAGGTGGAAGATCTATCCAATTTGGTTATATTATATCATGGACTCGAAAAACGGATCTGAATTTGACTGAAATGCACGATCTTCACAGGTATCACTTTTCACGATACCTAAAAGGTGGAATAGCGATTTTCGAACCATTTCCTATAAGAGAATGGTTTCCATTACTTTGAGAAATGGATTCTTATATCAAACTATAGCTATTGCATTAAAGAAGAAAAGAAACTAATAGAAGTCGAAGACGCGGAATGATAGTGAATAGAGAGAAAGATTCTTCTGATTTTCTTGTTTCTATCTACTAGACGCCGTAGAGAATTGAGAATTTTCATGTCTTTCAATTCTCGTACTCGTAATTGGAAAGTTATGGAAGGAGACCCATCATTTTGCAATGAAAACAACATATAAAACTCTGGACAATTTCGAAATCAGGCCAAGCGTCTTAATACATATGCAAAAAAATTCATTATTGGCCCACCATTGATTAGAAGATTTAGCTTGTATGAATCGCTATTGGTTTGATACGAATAATGACAATCGTTTCAGTATGTTAAGGATACAGATGTATCCACAATTCATTTAGAGTTACTTAATAGTCTATTTCTTATACCATATCTCTATCCCGTGAAATTCTCGAGCCAAAAGATGGATGCATATGCTGTGTTTCATTTTGCTAAATGATATCAATTAAATGGTGTATCAATTCCATAAATTGCATATAGCAATAAATAAATCAGCAAAATTCTTTCTAATATTTTAGATAGAAGAAACATTTCTTCTATCTAAAATATTAGAAAGAATGTACCCTTCTATCCAAATCCAATTTGCATCGATAAAATAAATCCAAATTCCAGTAGTAGATGAATAATTGCAAATTTGTGTGTGTACGAGATTAGAATAACTTCAAAATAACTGACATAATTTTGTATTTTTCCTGATCAGAAAAATACATGAAAAAGAAAGGAGGTAGAAAAATTTTTGGATTTATGGTTAAAGAAGAAAAAGAAGAAAACAGGGGTTCTGTTGAATTTCAAGTATTCAGTTTCACCAATAAGATACGGAGACTTGCTTCACATTTGGAATTACACAAAAAAGATTTTTCATCGGAAAGAGGTCTACGAAGACTTTTGGGAAAACGTCGACGTTTGCTGGCTTATTTGGCAAAGAAAAATAGAGTACGTTATAAGAAATTAATCGGTCAGTTGAATATTCGGGAGCAGTAATTTAATCGTTCAAATTTTTTTCTTGTTTTATTATTTTTTTAGTAGTCTTATAGTAGTCTTAGATTTTTCATTTTGATGAGCCTCGCTTTGAGGAATTCATGGAATAATCCATTTTCATGGAATAATGAATTAAGGAAGAAAGGATATGAGTCTACCGCTTACAAGAAAAGATCTCATGATAGTCAATATGGGCCCTCAACACCCATCAATGCATGGTGTTCTTCGACTGATCGTTACTCTCGATGGTGAGGATGTTATTGATTGTGAACCCATATTAGGGTATTTACACAGAGGAATGGAAAAAATCGCGGAAAACCGAACTATTATACAATACTTACCTTATGTAACAAGGATATAGAGAGATTGTAGAAAGGGGATAGGATAGTTATTTTTGCAAGAGACTTGTTGTAAATTCCTTAACTTAAGAAAGAAAAAAGAATAAAAACACAGATACATAACATAAAAAAAAGAATAAATAAGACGAGATTCGACCTCCCCCTACATATTTAATTTCCTCTCCTATACAAAAACTAGCAAGACCCACTCCATTGGTAATTCCATCAATAACACCCTTATCAAAAAACTCCGTGAGTTCGGTTAACCCTCTTATACCGAGGGTAAAGACCCTAGTATAGAAAATATCTATATAACCACGATTATATGACCAACTGTATATATTTTTTTTTACTTGATCTAAAAATTCTTTTTTAGGATTTCCTTTGTAAAAAGAGTTTATTAAATCCAAATTCTGAAAAAAAGAATAAGCGGATCCATAGAAGATATATGCTATGAATAAACCAAAGATAGCTAGACTTACAGAAGAAATTGCATTAGTAATAAATTCATATGAATTTACAAAAGAATTAGAACTTTCCTGGGTAAAGTTTATTGAGGGAGTTAACCACTTTGATAATATGGTTAACTCTGCTATTCCATTACCAATTCCTCCATTATCAAAAGAGATTCCTATGAATCCAATGAACAAAGTGAAAAGTAGTAATATAAGAAGAGGAAATAACATAGTATTTCCCGTTTCATGCGGATAGGCAAAAGTTTTTTTAGCCCCAAAAGACGTAGTAAAGGATCCTATCCTATTTCTTGTATTACCTTGAATTTTTGGTATATTTTGTGAAAAAAAAGAAACTCCACTCTTCGTTGTTGATAAAACGAAATCCCTATTCACTCCTTTGGGTATCCTTTTTCCCCATAAGGATATTGAATACAAGGAACTCTCTTTAGTGCTACTGTAATTTTGAAAATGAACACGCAAATACCCATCAAATGTAAGTAAATATATCCGAAACATATAAAAGGCAGTTAATCCTGCAGTAAAGGAGGCTATTATTCCAAAAAAGGGCGAATACAACCAACTATTACTAAGGATTTCATCTTTGGACCAGAAGCAAGCAAGAGGTGGAATACCACAAAGAGAAAGTGTACCCCATAAAAAAGTAGTTCTTGTGATTGGAATGTATTTTCTTAAACCGCCCATAAGAACCATATTTTGACTTTTATCTGGTGAATATCCAACAAGAGGTTCCATTGAATGAATAACGGATCCGGATCCCAAGAACAATAAAGCTTTTGAATAAGCATGAGTGATCAAATGGAATAAAGCAGCTTGATAAGAACCTATACCTAGAGCTAACATCATATAACCCAATTGAGACATTGTAGAATAGGCTAAGCTTCTTTTAATATCTCTCTGAGCAAGAGCTAAAGTAGCTCCTAAGAATAGTGTTATTGTACCTACTAAAGAAATAAAACTCATTATCAAAGGTAAAGATATGAAAAGAGGAAGAAGTCGAGCTAGAAGAAAAATTCCCGCAGCAACCATAGTTGCTGCGTGTATAAGAGCCGAAATAGGAGTGGGCCCTTCCATAGCATCGGGTAACCATACGTGAAGAGGGAATTGTGCGGATTTCGCAACTGCACCAAGGAATAATAAAAAAGCACACAAAGTAGTAAGTAAAGAGTTAATTCCATTATTAGGAATCCAGTTATTAGCTATTTTGAACAAATCCCTAAACTCTAAACTACCTGTTATCCAAAAAAAACCTAAAATTCCTAATAATAGACCAAAATCCCCTACACGATTAGTTACAAAAGCTTTTTGACAAGCACTCGCTGCGATTGGTCGTGTAAACCAAAAGCCTATCAATAAATAAGAACACATTCCCACGAGTTCCCAAAAAAAATAAATTTGTATCAAATTGGAGCTAGTAACCAATCCCAACATGGAAGTATTGAAAAAACTTATATAAACAAAAAATCTCAAATATCCTTCATCGTGAGACATATAACCATCACTATAAATAAGAACCAGGATTCCTACAGTAGTAATTAGTATTAACATAATAGAAGTAAGTGGGTCAATCAAGTATCCAAATTCTAAAGAAAAATCATTATTGACGGTCCAAGACCATAGATATTGATAGATCGAACTTCCATTTATTTGTTGAATAGACAGTTGAACTGAGAATACCATAGCTATACTTAAGAGTAAAACACTAGGAAAAGCCCATATGCGACGAAGATTTTTTGTTGCTGTCGGAATAAGAATAAGGCCAAATCCCATTGACATAATAACTGGAAGTGGGAGAAGAGGGATTACCCATGCATATTGATATGTATGTTCCATAAGAAAAGAAATTGCAATTTTTACTTCAATTTTTACTTCAATTTTTCTATAAAATTGTTTCCGATTCACCAAACCAATTCTTATCTCTTTCTGAAAGAATAAATAAAAAGAATAAGAAAAAATACTGAAATTCTTAATTTTTCCAAAATTTATCTCATTGAAATAATTAAAAATTAAGAATGGGTTTAGTTGGTTAAATTAAAAAAGTTAATAAAATAACTAGGTAACGAAGTTATTTTATTAACTAAATAAAGATATTTATAAAAATAAAAAAAAAAAAGTGGAATCATTTTACTTTCTATTCATAATTCATTTTTATATTTCTTTAAAACAAAGATGAAACAGCTCTCTTGTTCCATAATTAACTGATTGAGTGAATTCCAATGAAAACCTATGTTTATAAGAAATTATCGAATAGTCCTTACTTCATATAGAACTAAAATTCTAATGACTATAAATTACCTAAGTTTTAGAATGTCTTGTTTAAGAGACTCAGTATTTTTTGTTTTGATTGGAATTCCTTTCCTTTATGGAATACCATTCTGAACTTAATTAACTATTTTCATTTTCCCTTCTTTTTATCCCCCCGTCTTATCTTATATGGGGGATAGGCTTCCATACCATATATCTATATATGGAGTATACTTGATATATAAATAGATATAAATAGATTTAAATGAGAAACCCTTCTATATATTCTATATTATTAAAAAAAAAGTATAAAATATATAAAGAAAAAATGTTAAAAAATTCTTGTTGTCTTATCCGCATTAGACAAAATGAAGTAAAAAATAATTCAAAATTTAAGTATCTTTCAGTATCTAAGTATAAATACTAATAAAAAGAAGAAAGAAGGATTGATTTGCAGCAATAGATGTCTTTCACATACAACTAGAAAAAAGTAATTTCCTTTTTGAATGGCAGTTCCAAAAAAACGTACTTCAATGTCAAAAAAGCGTATTCGTAAAAATATTTGGAAGAAAAAGACTTATTTTTCCATAGTACAATCTTATTCTTTAGTAAAATCAAGATCATTTTCGAGCGGTAATGAGCATCCAAAACCAAAGGGTTTTTCTGGGCAACAAACAAATAATAGATTTTGGAATAATATGAATTGACTTATCAAAAAAGAATTCCAATTATTTAATAATTTGGATTCTTCTTTGAATGTACTTTTATGTGTCGAATTACTCGGTACAATATTCTTAGAACAAAAAACCCCTCTTATCTTATATATACAAGAAAAAAAAAGTTTTGTTTGGTATACTGTGTGCTAAGTATTCTTTTCCTATCAATGAACTTTTCATAATTTTCCTAATAGAATCCTCATATTCTATTAGGAAAATTATGAAAAGTGGAGTATTCTTACAATAGGACTTACAACTTCCACCTATCTTCTCCAAAATCATAAGGTTAGTAAATCTTATTAATAAGAGCATAAAGACTTTCATTCTAGAAATTTTTAAAAAATCCAAAAAGCCTTTTCTATTTATCCATTTTATTTTAATTTCATCATTAAATAGAAACCCTTTTGGATTTTTTTCATTGTATTGAAAGAATTTTCAAAATGTAAAGGGGAAATTAATTAGAAAAAATTAGTTCTATAATTGCAAGTTAGAAAAAAGAAGTTCCAACTCTTTCAAGCAGTGTTTGTGTTTCTATTGGGCAAAGCAAGAGTTTATTGTAAAAAAAAAAAATGGAAACGATACTACCAAACGAAGTCTATTTTAATGAAAACTCTAATGTTCCTAAATTTTATGGACTTTCCCAATATCGACGATTCCCAAGATAATAGCTATTATTCTTTTAAGTTACCTATTATTTGAAGTTAGCCGCCATGGTGAAATTGGTAGACACGCTGCTCTTAGGAAGCAGTGCTCAAGCATCTCGGTTCGAATCCGAGTGGCGGCATTCTTGAAAAAGAATACAATAGATTAGAAATCAATTCGAAATTTACAATTTTGTAATGGGACCTTCCCCTTATGCTATTTGCAACTTTAGAACATATACTAACTCATATCTCTTTCTCAACGATTTCAATTGTGATTACGATTCATTTTATAACCTTATTAGTTCGTGAACTTGGAGGATTACGCGATTCGTCAGAAAAAGGAATGATAGTTACTTTTTTCTCTATAACAGGATTCTTAGTTTCTCGTTGGGCTTCCTCGGGACATTTTCCATTAAGTAATTTATATGAGTCATTGATCTTCCTTTCATGGGCCCTGTATATTCTTCATACCATTCCTAAAATACAGAACTCTAAAAATGATTTAAGCACAATAACTACGCCAAGTACTATTTTAACGCAAGGCTTTGCCACATCGGGTCTTTTAACTGAAATGCATCAATCCACGATACTAGTACCTGCTCTACAATCTCAGTGGTTAATGATGCATGTCAGTATGATGTTATTAAGCTATGCAACTCTTTTGTGCGGATCCTTATTATCTGCCGCTATTCTAATCATTAGATTTCGAAATAATTTCCATTTCTTTTCTAAAAAGAAAAAAAATGTTTTAAATAAAACATTTTTCTTTAGTGATATTAAATATTTTTATGCAAAAAGAAGTGCTTTAAAAAGAACCTCTGTCCCTTCATTTCCAAATTATTACAAATATCAATTAACGGAGCGTTTGGATTCTTGGAGTTATCGTGTCATTAGCCTAGGATTTACCCTTTTAACCGTAGGTATTCTTTGTGGAGCAGTATGGGCTAATGAGGCCTGGGGATCCTATTGGAATTGGGATCCTAAGGAAACTTGGGCATTTATTACTTGGACCATATTCGCAATTTATTTACATAGTAGAACAAATCCAAATTGGAAGGGTACGAATTCTGCACTTATAGCTTTGATAGGATTTCTTATAATTTGGATTTGTTATTTTGGTATAAATCTATTAGGAATAGGCTTACATAGTTATGGTTCGTTTACATTAACACCTAAATGATTACATAAAATAAAACCTTCATGAAATGAAGGTTTTTACTTTTATGTTTTATTTGAGAACCCCTTGAACGCCTTATCAAAGGGTTCTCAAAAATTCGAGATAGATCTAATTATACTTTTTTACTTATTTCTGCATTATATACTTTTTTACTTATTTCTGCATTAATAGAGCAGACGAGTAAAAAAAAGCAAACCTATTTAGGATAATAATTGGATAAGAGAGCCTCTACCCTGTCAACGGATAGGGAGAGAACAAAATCTGGATAAATACCAATTCCTATTACTGGTAAAAAGATACAGATTAAAATAAAGAGTTCTCGTGGTCCAGAATCCACAAAATTTGCGTTTGGAACATTAAATAGCTTGTATCCATAGAACATCTGGCGTAACATAGATAATAAATAAATAGGAGTTAATATCATTCCAATTGCCATTACAAAAGTAATTAGTGTTTTTGGCATTAACAGAAATTTTGGACTAGTAATTAGTCCAAAAAATACTACTAATTCTGCGACAAAACCACTCATTCCTGGTAAGGCAAGAGAAGCCATTGAAAAGCTACTAAACATGGTAAAAATTTTAGGCATTGGGATAGATATTCCCCCCAGTTCTTCGAGATAAACAAGACGCATTCTATCAGAAGCGGTTCCTGCCAAGAAAAAAAGTGTAGCACCAATAAATCCATGGGATAATATTTGTAAAATAGCTCCATTGAGTCCAATGTTGGTTATGGAACCAATTCCTATAATTATGAAACCCATGTGAGATACAGAGGAATAAGCTATTCTTTTTTTGAAATTTCGTTGACCAAGAGAAGTTGAAGCTGCATAGATTATTTGGATCGCTCCTATTATTACTAACCAGGGCGAAAATAGATAATGAGCATGAGGTAACAATTCCATGTTGATCCGAATCAATCCATATGCTCCCATCTTTAATAATATTCCCGCTAAAAGCATACATGTACTATAATGTGCTTCCCCATGGGTATCTGGTAACCACGTATGTAGGGGTATAATCGGCAATTTGACAGCATAAGCAATAAGGAAGCCAAAATATAAAAGTATTTCCAAGGTTGCAGGGTATGATTGATTAATTAATCTTTCCAAATCTAATCCTGGTTCGTTGGAACCATATAAGCCCATACCCAGAACTCCGATTAAGAAAAAAATGGAACCGCCTGCAGTATACAAAATAAACTTTGTAGCTGAATATAGACGCCTCTTCCCCCCCCACATGGATAAAAGTAAGTAAACAGGAATTAATTCTAACTCCCACATGATAAAAAAAAGTAAAAGGTCTCGCGAAGAAAATAATCCTATTTGACCACTATACATTGCGAGCATCAGGAAATAGAATAATCGCGAATTCCGTGTAATTGGCCAAGCTGCTAAAGTAGCTAAAGTAGTGATAAATCCTGTCAATAAAATAGATCCTAATGAAAGTCCATCGATTCCCAATCTCCAGTGGAAATCGAAGACATCTATCCATTTATAATCCTCCTTTAATTGGATTAAGGGATCCTCCAGTTGGAAATGATAACAGAACGCATAAGTCATTAGAAGGAATTCTAATAAACAAATAGATATAGTATACCACCTAACGACTTTGTTTCCCTTATGAGGTAAAAAGAAAATTAATGAACCTGCAAATATCGGCAAAACAACAAGTATTGTTAACCAAGGAAAATAACTCATGATAAAGTGATAAAGACAAGATACGTTTTGACCAGAAAAGCCCGTGCTCGATTATTTCGAGCACAGGCTTCTTCGGTAAAGAGGAATCAGACGATTCGAGTGAAGTTTTTTGTAACGTATCAATAAGATAGAGCCATGCTACGTGTTGTTTCAGGCCCTAAATAAACGCGGACACTTAAAAAATCTGTCGGGCAGGCAGATTCACATCTCTTACAACCCACACAATCTTCGGTTCTCGGCGCGGAAGCAATTTGCTTGGCTTTACATCCATCCCAGGGTATCATTTCTAATACATCTGTTGGACAAGCTCGTACACATTGAGTGCATCCTATACATGTATCGTAAATTTTTACGGAATGTGACATTGGATCTATAAATTTTTCTTTTCAACATAAAATTTTTCGATCTGGTAAAAATGAAATTAGTACTATAATGAGTCATATGTATTGTAGACACCAGACGAAGCAATGGTTTATCCAAACTTCAAAAAAAAAAATCTATTTTTTAATCTGTTTGTGAGAAAGCGTGAAGAGAGCCAAGAGACTTTAATTTTGGATTTCAACAATAAATAAGAAATAAGAAAGAATTTTACGAATTGTACAGACGAATTCGAATTAGCCAATAAATTGGCTATCGTCTTTTCAATATAAATTATTGCAATATTCAAATTGCAATATCAATGAATTACAAATACAAAAATTCATTTAAGTGAAAAAGAATACTATGCAATAATCTACTAAAAAAAATGGATATTCTCAAATAATACTAAGAAAATAGTATTGATTTCTATTTATTTTAATATGTGCGCCTTTGTTTAGAGGATTCTATGTCTAATTATTCAAAAGTCTAATTATTCAATAAATTAGATTGATTGATACGAGTGGATTTCCTATTACGATGGATGGAAGAAAGAATGGATAGTCCAATAGCGGCTTCAGCAGCTGCAAGGGCTATAACAAAAATTGCGAAAATATCTCCTTTTAATTGGCGACTATCAAATAGATCAGAAAATGTTACGAGATTTAGATTAATTGAATTCAGTATAAGTTCAAGACATATTAGAGCTCTAACCATGTTTCGGCTTGTGATCAATCCATAGATACCAATCGAAAATAAATAGACACTCAAAAAAAGTACATGCTCAAACATCATTAACTAACTCCTTATCAATCTCGATTCATTTCAATATGAGGGCAAGAATTGAACCGATTCAATTAATTACAATAGAACAATTACACAACAAAAGAAAAAAAAAAAAAAAAAAAAGGAGGTATTTGTTGGCAGTAGATGGATTTTACTAAATCAAAATTGTGATTCTTTAGTTATTTATTTTAGATTTGCAATTCTTATAATTTGTACTTTTTCTAAGTTTTCTTATTGCCGAGCCATAGTAATTGCACCTATTAAAGAAACTAGAAGAATTATGGAAATGAGTTCAAACGGAAGATAAAAATCGGTTGCTAAATGAATTCCAATTTGTTGAACATTATTTATGAGACCCTGTTCTACTATTTGGTTTGATCTTGTAGTCCAAAGAATTCCATACCACGACGTATCTGGGATAGTAGTCATTAGTGAAAAAACAATAGTTATACAAACGAGTGAAGTGAACCCATCTCCAATAGTCCAATAATTCTTATCTTTAGACCATTCTGAGCCATTTACGAACATTACAGCGAATATGATCAAGACATTTATGGCTCCCACATAAATAAGAAGTTGTGCGACAGCTACAAAGTAGGAATTTAATAAAAAATAGAATAAGGATATACAAACAAGAACTAATCCCAGCGAAAAGGCAGAATAAATGGGGTTGGTAAGTAATACTACTCCTAGACCCCCTAGTAGAAGAACAAATCCCCCAAATAGCATAAGAATCTCATGTATTGGTCCAGGTAAATCCATTATGGATAAAAAGAAATTAATAGTATAAAATTTTTCATGAACTGACTAAAACTAAAGGATTCAAGGAAGGAAAAAAGGATTAGGGTATTTTTTTGTGTATAAACTTATAGTTATAAATTATATTATATCACGAAAATCTAGTCTGATTTAAAATAAGAAATAATTTCCAATAAGCAGTAGTTTTTCGTTTTTCTTTATAGTTTAATTTTAAAGTTTAATAAAGAATTATTAGATTTTTATAACAGAAAGACAAAATCAAAGTTTAGTAATCAGTAATCGTTCTTGAATTCGAAGATTTTTCTTTGTTTATTTTACTTTCAGACGAATTCCTAATTGTTTGAATTGTGTAATCTCCCATTATGGAGATTGGTAACCGACTTAAAGCAATTTGATTGTAATTCAATTCATGACGATCATAGGTAGAAAGTTCATATTCTTCAGTCATTGATAAACAGCTTGTTGGACAGTACTCAACACAATTGCCACAAAATATACAAACTCCGAAATCAATACTATAATTAAGCAATTGTTTTCTTTTAATATCCTTTTCAAATCTCCAATCCACAACGGGTAAATCTATCGGACATACGCGAACACATACTTCACAAGCAATACATTTATCAAATTCAAAGTGGATTCGCCCTCGGAAACGCTCTGGTGTAATTGATTTTTCATAAGGGTAGTGAATCGTTATAGGTAAACGATTTGTGTGGGATAAGGTAGTTATGAAACTTTGACCTATGTACCTTGTAGCACGTATTGTTTGTTGACCATAACTCATGAACCCAGTTACCATAGGGAACATATTCATTCTAAATATCTATGAAAAAGATATGTTTCTTTCTCTTGTTTGAGAGAGCTTTTGTGTTGAAAATATTCTTACTATTATTGTATTATCTTATTTATAGTGAAACAAGTTGAGAAGAGGTTGTTAATAAGAGATTGCCCAGGGAAATAGGTAAAAGAAATTTCCATCCAAGATTTAATAACTGATCCATTCTCATCCTCGGTAAAGTCCATCTTATTGTGATAGAAATGAAGAGAAATAAATAAGCTTTAGTTAATGTAATAAATATACCCATTGTCATTTCCAAAATTCCAACTGCTTTATTCATTTGGAAAAAATCAAAAAAGGATATATAGGGAATAGATAAATTCCACCCGCCCAAGTAGAGAACTGTTACAAATAAAGAAGAAACTAATAAATTTAGGTAAGAAACAAGATAAAATAAACCATATTTGATACCGGAATATTCAGTTTGGTAACCTGCTACTAATTCTTCCTCCGCTTCTGGTAAATCAAAGGGTAATCTTTCACATTCTGCCAAAGAAGAAATTAAAAAAACCAGAAAACCTATAGGCTGACGCCAAATATTCCATCCAAAAAAACCGTATTTTGACTGTGCTTCAACTATATCAACTGTACTTGAACTGTTAGATAATCATAGTCGGTGATAACATCACAGTTCCCACCGCTATTTCAAAACCGTACATGAAACCTTAGCTTCATACGGCTTCTCTATGATCAGAAAAAGGAAAGGACTGTTTTGTTCCTAGCCCCGGGGGCGTAGATAGAATTAGATAAAATAAAATAGATTTGAAAGTCCTAAATTAGACCAAAGGAATTCCGTCTGCTAGAATAAGAAAAAGCGCTTCCGAATTGATCTCATCCTTTATAATATAATGAAAATTTTTCTTTGTTCAGTAATAACTTAATCTTGGAATAAAACACTTGTTACTTGTTATAGGAATTCAATTAATAAATGGAAAGAGTTGGGTATTAGTTCATGAGCAATTCTGCATGAATATGGATAGAGGAAGGAAATAATGAAAATTTTTTCTAGTGCACTCCATATCTTTTTTACTATTCTTCTTTCCCCAGGGAGGGGGTATTTAAAAAGAAAAAATGGATAAAGGGTTAATTCGTTCTTGATAGCCATTTCCTTAACAAGTGAATGGGAACATACTCTGGATCGGAATCCGAAGAAAGTACTACTTGATAATTTCTACAAATTGCAAGTCCTTATTATGATTCCTTTTATGGGCAAAAATCTCTAATGTTTTAGATTTTCCATTACTAATCCTTTATGTACTTTAGTGTTCCTAACCCTTCACTAACTTTTGGTGGATTCTTCTTATGGATTATTAAGTTATAGTAATAACTAGGAGTATTCTAGTAATGGAATTCCATATCGTGAATCCTTTATTCTTGGCCGCTTCAAGATATGATGACTAATTAAAAAATATCAACCTTGGGATAAAGAGTTTACACTGCTTATGTTTACTTCCACTTTTTTCTTGTACGTAGGAAATGAGATTTTTTCTTTTTACTACAAATTTATAAGCTGTTTTGTTTCACTCATATAGCTATCTAGTTTAACTTACCAACCCAAATACTAAATAAGAAAAGGAATATAAATAGTTAATGGATTTTATAGGAAAAAGATCTATTTTAACGAATCACACGTAGAGATATTGCTAGCACACAAAAAGTTAATGGTATTTCATAACTAATGGATTGAGCAGCAGCTCGTAGACCGCCTGAAAAAGAATATTTATTATTTGAGCTATATCCTGCCATAAGAAGACCAATAGGAGCTATACTTGAAATGGCAATCCATAAAAAAACACCAATACTAAGATCGGCTAAAACAAAATGATATCCCAAAGGGATAACTAAAAAACTTAATAAAACTGATATGACTGCTATAGAGGGTCCAATGCTAAATAAAGAAATATCTCCTCGGGATGGCAGAATATCTTCTTTAAAAAGTAGCTTAGTCCCATCTGCTATAGCTTGAAGCAGGCCCAGGGGGCCAGCATATTCAGGACCAATACGTTGTTGTATCGACGCAGATATTTCTCTTTCTAACCACACAATTACGAGTACCTCTATTGTTATTCCCAAAAGGAGGGTCAAAATGGGTAGAATCGATATCAGTCCATAGACTTCTTTTAATAATTCCAATTTCGAAAAAGAATTGATAGTTTCTACCTCTACCCTATCTATTATCATTTCAACGATCAACTTCCCCCATAATGATATCTATACTACCTAATATCGTCATGATATCAGCCAATTTCATTTTTTTAACTAGCTGAGGAAGAATTTGCAAATTAATAAACCCGGGTGGACGGATTTTCCATCTCCAGGGGAAAAGGCTATCATCTCCTACTAGATAAATCCCTAATTCACCTTTTGGGGCTTCTACTCTTACATAAAGCTCTTGTCTTGACAATTCAAAATTGGGCGAAGGTTTTTTACCAAGAAATTTATACTCAAAATCATTCCATTCAGAATTATTTTCTTTCTTAAAGCGTCGGACTTCTAAATTTTCATAAGGTCCTCCAGGAATTTTTTCTACAGCTTGTTGAATTATTTTGATGGATTCCCTCATTTCACCAATTCGTACTAAATAGCGAGCTAACGAATCCCCTTCTTTTTGCCATTGGACTTTCCAATCAAATTGGTTGTAAGACTCATAAGGATCTACTTTACGAAGATCCCATTGTATTCCAGAAGCTCGTAACATCGGTCCCGATAAGCCCCAATTTACTGCTTCTTCTCCGCTAATAAAACCTACTCCTTCAACTCGCTCTAAAAAAATTGGATTCTGTGTAATAAGTTGTTGATATTCAACAACTCCGCGTAAAAAATAATCACAGAAATCTAAACATTTATCGATCCATCCATAAGGTAGATCGGCGGCTACTCCTCCGATGCGAAAGTAATTGTGCATCATTCGCATACCTGTAGCAGCTTCAAATAGATCATATATTAATTCTCTCTCTCTAAAAATATAGAAAAAAGGAGTCTGTGCGCCGAGATCCGCCATAAAAGGTCCAAGCCATAGCAAGTGAGAAGCTATCCGGCTTAATTCTAACATAATTACCCTAATATAGCTGGCTCTTTGTGGTATTTGAATATTCTCCAAGAATTCTGGTGCATTTACTGTTATTGCTTCTGTAAACATAGTAGCTAAATAATCCCACCTTGTTACATAAGGTAAGTATTGTATAATAGTTCGGTTTTCCGCGATTTTTTCCATTCCTCTGTGTAAATACCCTAATATGGGTTCACAATCAATAACATCCTCACCATCGAGAGTAACGATCAGTCGAAGAACACCATGCATTGATGGGTGTTGAGGGCCCATATTGACTATCATGAGATCTTTTCT
>NW_028259980.1:0-29318 GCF_056163025.1 Triticum urartu | reverse complement strand
CATTTGTTAAATGAGGAAGAGACCCCCCAAGGCAAAAGTACGATAAATACAAGATATAGTAAAGAAGGCAATGCTTTCTTTTTTTTCATTTTTGATCTGTAAATGGAGTTGTTAATGAATATGCTTCATTCGCTGACTCTATTCCATTCCCTGACTCTATATGATGATATTTCTATTTCATGATATTTCTATTTCTTTGAAGCAAAAACTCTATAGGTTTGATACCCTGTATCTATTCTTCTTTTTTGTATATTAGTTATTAGTGGAATTTCAGTGCATTGGGTTCTTTCTTAGATCTAGATGGAATGAAATAGTGAAATAGAATAAAAAAAAAGCCCTTTCGGATGAAAAAGGAAGAATAGTATGCGATATATCTAACTTGGATAAAAAAAAATTAAAAGCAAATTTCTCTTATCCTCGTTTGTTCCTTCCTTTAGATAAATACTTAAAAATCCCCTTACAATAACAAATCCAATTTAGAAGGGACTTCCTCCCTGTGTTGAGAAAACTTTTCTTCTTCCAATTCTTCTTTTCTTCATTCAACTCAGTTCAAAAAAGATACCTCAAAATACTTCAATTGGTACGCGCAAGAAATAGGCCAATTCGGCAGCTTTTTGTTCAATTTCTCGTGGAGTAAAAAATTTATCATCAGTACGAGTCAAGGGAATGATCCCCTGGCCCCGGATTTCCATATAAAGAATACGACGAGGATAAAGACCCTCTTTAACCTGAATTCTAATTGATTGGATATCCCGCATAAGGAATCGAAGGAAGACGCGACGTTTTATTCCAGGGAATCCCCAACGAAAAATGCACACTATTCCCTCTTTTCTATCGAATCGGTCATAACCACTACCTACATTCCACAAAATAGTACACCACAAGTAGGAGCTAATGAATAGGCCTGCGATTCCGTAGAAAGACATCACGACCCCCTGCGGAAAAAAAAGAATTTCTTGAGATGGAAGTATAGATATAATATTCTTACCAAGATAACTGGAAATCCCAACCGATAAGAATCCTAGTGAACCTAGAAAAAGAATACAGGCCCAGAAAAAATTACCCCTTTTTCGAGAACCTTTTAGAAGTTCTACCCATATGTGTTCTGATCGCCAATTCATATTAGATATACTAAATCCAGCAGCGGTCGATTGAAATTGAGAGAATAAGCTAAATAATTTTGACTTTACTTTTTTTGATTCTGAAATCGCCTTCAGCAACTAGTACTCCTGTGAAATAATAGGTTAGATACATTGACTTTCTATTCAAAAAATATTCGTTGATTCAATTAAAATAAATAAAATAAAACTCGCTATACCTGGCTCTGCATATTCATGCATTTATGCTCGTAGCCTATATCCGCATCCATAACCGTTTTTCATTTGTGTGTAGAAAGTGTGTGTAGAAAAAGCCACATACCCTACCATATTATATTACTTACACTAAAAAATACTAGACAATCTTATTTTTTTGCACATAAAGAAATAAAGAAGTCATTGCAATTGCCGGAAATACTAAGCCTACTAAAGGCACGAAAATAGAAGGTAAGTTTAAATCCGTCATGGAATAGGTGTCTCAATTCAAATTTACTATTTCTATCTAGTCGAAAAATATCTTAAGATTCTTATGATATAATTAAGTATATCTATTATAAGGAATATTGACTATTGTATTGTATTTTTTATTTTTAGTTTGAAAAATATTCTGTAAAAAAAATGAAAGGATAATAAGAAAATTCCAAAAAAGGAGAACTAATTAAAAAGATTTTATTTTGATTTTCCCATCCTCATGGCCTTTCTATCTTTCTAATCTAATTTGAAATTGGATTCAAAAGAAAGCGGTTAGAATTTACTTCCTGCATACATACTTCTCTAGAAGCGCATACAATAATGCGTGGTAAAGGCGGAAAAATAGTATATTCAATCAAAATCAAAGGGCAAATTATCTTACCTACTATAGATCCCCTACTACCCTCTTAGACTTTAAAAGGCGATATACCACCCAAAGAAAGGGTATGAAAATGCCGGGTGGAGTTAGCTTTTCGACGAAGACCTGTCCCGTGCAGCGAAGCCCTGTTAGTAAGACCCCCCGCAATAATGGATTATAGAAGAATATTATTCCAAATACTCCTCTGGACGCATATAGTAGCATTGCGATTCCGAATCTTTTTTATTTATGAATATGAACAGAAAAAATTCATTGTATCGTTGGGTCGGAGCGGAGGTTTGGTCCAGAAAAATTAGAAACAAAACGTCTACTCTACCGCATTGAAGTCTATAGCGCTGTATTTCCACGAAAGTATAATTCTTACCATCAGGATACGATCCTTTCTTTTGAACTAAACGTCTCTACGATGGGTCCAGGTTCTATGTCCAATCCCAAATCAAGGATTTCTCGCTCTTGATCGGAGTCATAAACTAAAAAAAAACTACCTTTTTATCCTTTTTCTCAAGGTTATAGAAAACTTCCTTATCTAGTTCTAGCATTTTGAAAAAAAAAAAATGCTTCTTTTTTTACACACAGTTCGAGTCACTTGTTGACTCACGATTACGCCTGTTAAAAGTTTCAAACGTCCTCTTTTTTGAAATTGAAAGAGAGTCCTATAAAAAGGTCTAACTTCCAAACTATGTCTTTTTTCATTCATTCTCCTTTAGTTTTTTTCTCTATCTAGAAGTGGAATAGAATAACCCGGTTGAAGGGTAATGATCATACGTCTGTAATGCATTGTATGGCCCAGAATAGGTCCTATTCTTCTACCTTTTCCAGGTAGTCGATGGCTATTCACAGCTACCACCTTAACACCAAAGAAGAGTTCGACCCAATGCTTTATTTCTGTCTTAGTGAATCCCGATTCGACATTAAAAGTATATTGATTCTTTCCCAATAAACGAAGACTTTTTTCTGTAAATACTGCGTATTTGATTCCATTATCATTATCATATGATAATACTATATTTTATTATTTTATTATTTTATTTGTATTTCTTTATTGTATTATACCTTAATATATATATTCTAGATATATAGAATAGACGAATCTCAATTTGTCAAGTCTCATGATCATATCATGATCTATTTTTATTCGGCTCAATCTTTTTTTTCTAAAAAAGATTGAGCCGAGTTTAATTGCAATCAATTAGAAGAATAAAGAAGAATTACTGCATTTCATAACTGATTTTTTTCTCTTTTTATTTCGTTTCTTTTTTATTTATACCTTCTTTATCTTTAGTTTTATCTAGTTAATCAATAGTATCTACCGGCTCGAACTCGAATTTGATCGCCTTCCATACTTCACAAGCTGCGGCTAGTTCAGGACTCCATTTGCAAGCTGCTCGGATAATTTCATTACCTTCGCGAGCAAGATCGCGCCCTTCGTTACGAGCTTGTACACAGGCTTCTAAAGCCACTCGATTAGCTGCTGCACCAGGTGCATTTCCCCAAGGATGTCCTAAAGTTCCTCCACCAAATTGTAATACAGAATCGTCCCCAAAGATTTCGGTCAGAGCTGGCATATGCCAAACATGAATACCACCTGAAGCTACCGGTATAACACCTGGCATGGATACCCAGTCCTGAGTGAAAAAGATACCGCGAGCACGATCTTTTTCAATAAAATCATCGCGCAATAAATCAACAAAACCTAAAGTCATTTCGCGTTCCCCTTCTAACTTACCTACTACTGTACCGGAGTGGATATGATCTCCCCCAGACATACGCAATGCTTTAGCTAATACACGGAAATGCATACCATGATTTTTCTGTCTATCAATAACTGCATGCATTGCACGGTGAATGTGAAGAAGTAGGCCATTGTCGCGGCAATAATGAGCCAAAGTAGTATTTGCGGTGAATCCCCCAGTTAAGTAGTCATGCATTACAATAGGAACCCCTAATTCTCTTGCAAATACAGCTCTCTTAATCATTTCTTCACATGTACCCGCAGTCGCATTCAAGTAATGCCCCTTGATTTCACCGGTTTCGGCCTGTGATTTATAAATAGCTTCGGCACAAAAGACAAAACGGTCTCTCCAGCGCATAAATGGTTGTGAGTTTACGTTTTCATCATCTTTGGTAAAATCAAGTCCACCACGTAGACACTCATAACACGCTCTACCATAATTTTTTGCGGATAATCCCAATTTTGGTTTAATAGTACATCCCAATAAAGGACGACCGTACTTGTTCAACTTATCTCTTTCAACTTGGATACCATGAGGCGGGCCTTGGAAAGTTTTTGAATAAGTAGGGGGAATTCGTAGATCCTCCAAACGTAGAGCACGTAGGGCTTTGAAACCAAATACGTTACCTACAATGGAAGTAAACATGTTAGTAACGGAACCCTCTTCAAATAGGTCTAATGGATAAGCTACATAACAGATCCATTGGTTGTCTTCCCCAGCAACAGGCTCGATGTGATAGCATCGTCCTTTGTAACGATCAAGACTGGTAAGTCCATCAGTCCAAACAGTTGTCCATGTACCAGTAGAAGATTCGGCAGCTACTGCAGCCCCTGCTTCTTCGGGCGGAACCCCAGGCTGAGGACTTACTCGGAATGCTGCCAAGATATCAGTATCCTTAGTTTCATACTCTGGGGTGTAGTAAGTCAATTTATAATCTTTAACACCAGCTTGAAATCCAACACCTGCTTTAGTTTCTGTTTGTGGTGACATAAGTCCCTCCCTATAACTCTTGAATTAAGAATTCTCACAATAACAGGGTCTACTCGATGTTAATTAGGCGTAAATGAAACTTTAGCAAAAATCTCGTAAAACAAAAAGGATATTCAATTAATATAATATCAACTCATTAAAGAAAATTGAGGGCATGCTTAGGTTAATGAATATGTTTCATTCATATATAATGCGTACACCCTGTGTATGTTCTATCCTATAGGAATTCCAATATAGGAATTCGATAGGAATTGAGTTGTTGTTATGGTAAGTTAACACGGTTCGTTATTAAACCATGGATTTGATTTACCAAATCCATAATTATTGTATACTCTTTGATAGATATAGCGCAACCCAAATTAATTCCTAATCCTTATTTTACAAGTTCTTAATAGTTCTCTTTTCTTATTTTGAATGCAAATACCTAACTAAATACTAATAAAATTCTTTGTTGACAGCAATCTATGCTTCACAGTAGTATATATTTTGTATATCGAAGTCCTAGATAGGAAAGTAGAGTAGGCACAGATCCTCCACAAAAGGCAAAATGTATATGAAAAAAAAGATTGATTGAACTTTCCAATGGACTCATTCCATGAGTAAACGATTGAATGGGATTCGCTTGGGCAACGAAATCAAGTCCTGGTCCCCTTTTCTCTCTTATTGAATTAACTAATTCATTTCCTTTTTACTTTTGGATTTTTTTTGATTTGATTTGGCATTATTCAACAATAAAAAAAGAAAAATTTCGACAAATTCCTTTTTTTTAATTATGTGATAATTATGAGAACCAATCCTACTACTTCTCCTCCCGGGGTTTCCACAATTGAAGAAAAAAGTACAGGTCGTATCGATCAAATTATTGGACCCGTGCTGGATGTCACTTTTCCCCCAGGCAAGTTACCTTATATTTATAACGCTTTGGTAGTCCAGAGTAGAGACACTGCCGATAAGCAAATTAATGTGACTTGTGAGGTACAACAATTATTAGGAAATAATCGAGTTAGAGCTGTAGCTATGAGTGCTACGGACGGGTTGATGAGAGGAATGGAAGTGATTGACACGGGAGCTCCTCTCAGTGTTCCGGTCGGTGGAGCTACTCTCGGACGAATTTTCAACGTTCTTGGGGAGCCTGTTGACAATTTGGGTCCTGTAGATAGTAGTGCAACGTTCCCTATTCATAGATCTGCGCCTGCCTTTATCGAGTTAGATACGAAATTATCCATCTTTGAAACAGGTATTAAGGTCGTCGATCTTTTAGCTCCTTATCGACGTGGAGGAAAAATAGGACTATTTGGGGGGGCTGGAGTAGGTAAAACAGTACTGATCATGGAATTAATCAATAACATTGCTAAAGCTCATGGGGGCGTATCCGTATTCGGTGGAGTAGGGGAACGGACTCGTGAAGGAAATGATCTTTATATGGAAATGAAGGAATCCGGAGTAATTAATGAAAAAAATATTGAGGAATCAAAGGTAGCTCTAGTCTATGGCCAAATGAATGAACCACCGGGAGCTCGTATGAGAGTTGGTTTAACTGCCCTAACTATGGCGGAATATTTCCGAGATGTTAATAAGCAAGACGTGCTTTTATTTATCGATAATATCTTTCGTTTTGTTCAAGCAGGATCAGAGGTATCCGCTTTATTAGGGAGAATGCCCTCCGCAGTGGGTTATCAACCTACTCTTAGTACAGAAATGGGTTCTTTGCAAGAAAGAATTGCTTCTACTAAAAAGGGATCTATAACTTCGATTCAAGCAGTTTATGTACCTGCAGACGATTTGACCGACCCTGCCCCTGCCACAACATTTGCACATTTGGATGCTACTACCGTACTTTCCAGAGGATTAGCTTCCAAGGGTATTTATCCAGCAGTAGATCCTTTAGATTCAACCTCGACTATGTTACAGCCTCGGATCGTTGGCAACGAACATTATGAAACTGCGCAAAGAGTTAAGGAAACTTTACAACGTTACAAAGAACTTCAGGACATTATCGCAATTCTTGGCTTGGATGAATTATCGGAAGAGGATCGTTTAACTGTAGCAAGAGCAAGAAAAATTGAGCGTTTCTTATCACAACCGTTCTTTGTGGCAGAAGTTTTTACTGGTTCTCCAGGAAAGTATGTTGCTCTTGCGGAAACTATTAGGGGATTTCAACTAATCCTTTCCGGAGAATTAGACGGCCTACCTGAACAGGCTTTTTATTTGGTGGGTAACATCGATGAAGCTAGCACGAAAGCTATAACCTTAGAAGAGGAGAACAAATCGAAGAAATGAAATTAAATCTTTATGTACTGACTCCTAAGCGAATTATTTGGGATTGTGAAGTGAAAGAAATCATTTTATCCACTAATAGTGGCCAAATTGGCGTATTACCAAACCACGCCCCCATTAACACAGCAGTAGATATGGGTCCTTTGAGAATACGCCTCCTCAACGACCAATGGTTAACAGCGATTCTGTGGAGCGGTTTTGCGAGAATAGTTAATAATGAGATCATCATTTTAGGAAATGATGCGGAACTGGGTAGTGATATTGATCCGGAAGAAGCTCAAAAGGCACTTGAAATAGCCGAAGCTAACTTGAGTAAAGCTGAGGGTACGAAAGATTTGGTTGAAGCGAAGCTCGCTCTCAGACGAGCTAGGATACGAATCGAGGCTGTCAATTGGATTCCCCCATCCAATTGAAGACAATCCAGTGGTTTATAGTTGATACAAAGAAAAAGGGAAGAGGGGTAGAAAAAGTTATTAGATAGCGAAGCGAAGTAAGTCCAATGCTATCTAGTAATTTTTCTACCTACTTACCTACTATTGGATTTGAACCAATGACTCCCGCCGTATGAAAGCAATACTCTAACCACTGAGTTAAGTAGGCAATTTATCACCACAAAGGAAGACCCATTACTTCGATCGATTATATATTGAATCCCTTTTCTAAGCAATACCGCTCTGTTATTGGTCTGTTATATACTAAATACTAAACTAAATACTAAACAGATACAGATCAAAGGGGTATCCTCTGGCATTAGAAAATATTCATCTTGACAAGAAATTATCTATATGTTAAGATATCTCTGATAAGGGCTATAGCTCAGTTCGGTAGAGCAACTCGTTTACACGTGCGCCAATGCTTTTCAAAGGAGCTTATTATGCAATGAACATAATCGATCTTATTGCAAAATCAATGTCTTACTTCATAGATTCGAGAGAATAGGAGAACAGTAGCCTGACAAACAGTCGGTTCAGTCCGATTCAGGTGCCAATTCAGGTGCCTAATCAAATAGAACCCTTATGGATTTGCTAGTTGATAAGGTAAATATCCAGCCCACTAAATGCTAGGCGTAATGAGGATAAGGGCCTCCAAAAAACTTCTTTTCGTTCTATGAACTTTAAGGTGTATGAAGTCTCATAGTTAACTCTTGCAGTGGAACGATAGAGACTCCATTTCACTTAGGTTGATTTAATTTAGACCGGAGGCAGACCTAAGTCAAGGTAATCCTCCTTTGAAACACTTTGGTATTGCTCCTAGATAGATCATAATACAAAAAATCAATCAGAGCACAGGGAGCCATCTCATTATCTTTCCGTAAAGAAAAACTATGGTGGACTAACTGATCTTTAAATCAGTTTATGAAAGAGCCCAATGCAAAAAAATGCATGTTGGGTCTTTGAAACAGTTCAAATCATTTCGATAATAATCCGTTTGATCTGTTTTACCGAGAAGGTCTACGGTTCGAATCCGTATAGCCCTAATATGCCCTTTTTTAGATTTTAGGATCTCTATCCTATGTTTTCTTTAGTTTAGTATAGTTTTCATTTTCTCATTAGTATTTGTTTATAGACTGGATAGGCGCCTGCGACATAGAATAGAGATAAAAGCATTACCAAAGGCTCATTCATCGAAAATCAAAATCATACAGACAGGAAAAGAAAAACGAATTTCTATCAAATCAATAGAAGAAAGGATCCTTTCCCTGATTTGAATCCCGTCCTCCTTCAAATAGGATATCTCTAGACTTCCCTATAATAACTGCAATGATTTTATCCATTTTGCGAATTCCTACTTTGTTTTAAGTATATTTATTACTTTGTTTATAGATACATTATGTAAATTGATCAACTTTAAATAGAAAAAATAAAGTAAAGAGTAAATAAGAAAACAGAATATTCTGTCTCATAGTTCTGAAATAGAGTTCTTTATTTTTATTTTATAGTATTACTTCTCATTAATTATACTGCATAGATTAGTCCTACTATCTTAATTAGGTTCTAATTTAGTAGTATTCTCATTTTTATTTAATAGTCTCTTATTATTTTATTATTAAATATTAAATAAAGGATAGAGCTATTCTTTTTTCTAGAGATTCTAGAGAAAGCGAGACAAAGTGAAACGAGAAAGTTTTCTTTATATAAGAATTAGATCTACATACACCATATCTAAATAGAATGGAAATCCAAAAGAAAGGGAGTTGGGATTCCATTGGATGAATCTTTAAAGAAGATGCAGCACAGAGGAAACAAAGGCTAAACTTAAACTAAGCGCTTTTGTTTGAACAAAAAAGATTCTTGTTTCACCGAGGAAAAGAGAGAAGTTCTGGATAAATTGACAATGCTGAATTGAATTGACTAATTTAAGTTCCGCCTATTCCACATTAATGGGAGTACATTATGTTTCTGCTTCACGAATATGATATTTTTTGGACATTTCTAATAATAGCAAGCCTTATTCCTATTTTGGCATTTTCGATTTCAGGACTTTTAGCCCCGGTTAGTGAAGGACCAGAGAAGCTTTCTAGTTATGAATCGGGTATAGAACCCATGGGAGGGGCTTGGGTACAATTCCGAATACGCTATTATATGTTTGCGCTCGTTTTTGTTGTTTTTGATGTGGAAACCGTCTTTCTATACCCTTGGGCAATGAGTTTCGACGTATTGGGTGTATCCGTTTTTATCGAAGCTTTGATTTTCGTGCTTATCTTAGTTGTTGGTTTAGTTTATGCATGGCGAAAAGGAGCCTTGGAATGGTCTTAACTGAATATTTAGACAAAAAAAAAGAAGGAAAAGATTCTATTGAGACAGTTATGAATTTGATTGAGTTTCCCTTACTTGACCAAACAAGTTCCAATTCTGTTATTTCAACTACACCAAATGATCTTTCGAATTGGTCAAGACTCTCCAGTTTATGGCCCCTTCTATACGGTACCAGTTGTTGTTTCATTGAATTTGCTTCATTAATAGGCTCACGATTCGACTTTGATCGTTATGGATTGGTACCAAGATCAAGTCCTAGGCAAGCAGACCTAATTTTAACAGCCGGTACGGTAACAATGAAAATGGCTCCCTCTTTAGTGAGATTATACGAGCAAATGCCTGAACCAAAATACGTCATTGCTATGGGAGCCTGTACTATTACAGGGGGAATGTTCAGTACGGATTCCTATAGTACTGTTCGGGGAGTTGATAAGTTAATTCCTGTGGATGTCTACTTGCCGGGCTGCCCACCTAAACCGGAGGCAGTTATAGATGCCCTAACAAAACTTCGTAAGAAGATATCGCGAGAAATAGTTGAGGATCAAACTCTATCTCAAAATAAAAATAGATGTTTTACTACCAGTCACAAGCTTTATGTTAGGCGCAGTACTCATACAGGAACTTATGAGCAAGAATTGCTCTATCAATCACCATCTACATTAGATATATCTTCTGAAACTTTTTTCAAATCCAAAAGTTCAGTACCTTCCTACAAATTAGTGAATTAGGAGAGGGGCTCTTTTGTGTAGAAAAATAAAAAGCAGGGCAATCTTTCAAACTTGCATCCGAAATGTGAAATATTTATACAAAGAGGGAGAGATGAAGACAATGCAGCAGGGTTGGTTATCTAATTGGCTAGTCAAACATGAGGTGGTTCATAGATCTTTGGGCTTTGATCACCGAGGAATAGAGACTTTACAAATAAAAGCAGGGGATTGGGATTCCATTGCTGTCATTTTATATGTATATGGTTACAATTATTTACGCTCCCAATGTGCTTATGATGTAGCACCCGGTGGATCTTTAGCTAGCGTGTATCATCTTACGAGAATACAATATGGTATAGATAATCCAGAAGAAGTCTGCATAAAAGTCTTTGCCCAAAAGGATAATCCTAGAATTCCGTCTGTCTTCTGGATTTGGAGAAGTGCCGATTTTCAAGAACGCGAATCTTATGATATGGTGGGAATCTCTTATGATAATCATCCGCGCCTTAAACGTATCCTAATGCCTGAAAGTTGGATAGGCTGGCCCTTACGTAAGGATTATATAACCCCCAATTTTTATGAAATACAAGATGCTCATTGAATGATAAGAAATTCATGCTCACTTATACAACACAACTCCAGATTTTATTCAAGTCAAGGAATATTTTTAGGTTCTTTTCCTAGATGAAACGGAATACCTATTTATAATTAATTCCTAATTATACAAAAGCATTCCAGATAGACTGAGCAAAAAAAGGGTTTCATTTGGATTCCCCTATTTTGAAAATCGCATATTAATTTCCTTCATATGAACAGAAAAATAGGATGACTCAAAGAAGTTCTCTACCAGGAACTTTGTACCGCGCACATTACTTAGCACAACTAGGAAAATAAGATAAGATAAAGATAAGCAAGACTAAAAAAATATTCGTCGGAATAGCGGAATACAAAATTAAGAAACGCAAAAAAATAAAGGGGAATCTCACCCCCTTCTTTATCATAAAGAAAAGATATATTTTAAAACTTCTTTAAAAAGAAAAAGAAGTGCCTCTATATTTATATTATAGATTTATCCACTTAGATGAATAAATATTATTAATGAATATGTATCACAATCCATCTCGAGGTATTTGGATCAATACCTATTCGGTGGATCTTTTTTTTTTTTTTCTCTGCCAGGAACCAGATTTGAACTGGTGACACGAGGATTTTCAGTCCTCTGCTCTACCAACTGAGCTATCCTGACCTTTTCTTGTGCATCATCCTAGTAGAGTATTTGTATCTATGTCAATTAAAAGGACTAAAAATTAATTAAAGTATTTCAAATTTTAAATTTGAAAATGGGGGGGGTAGTCCTATGCATTGTGCATGGTTTACTTAAATAAAACTTAAAAATAGAGTGAATAACCAAGATTTCTTGCCGATACTCTAATAAAAAAGAAATCTATTCAATGAATAGGATAAGATCCATTGAGTTCTCTTCGCATTCCTTTGTGAAAGAGTAGAATGAGAAAGCTAATGAATCTTAAACCCATTGCATTGATAAAAAGAAAAAAAAGTGCATTGATAAAAAGAAAAAAAAAAAGAGGATAAATAATAATAATATAGTATAGTTAGGGAATAAAAGAGGATTTGGGGATAGAGGGACTTGAACCCTCACAACTTATAAAGTCGACGGATTTTCCTTTTACTAGAAATTTCATTGTTGTCAGTATTGACATGTAGAATGGGACTCTCTCTTTGTCCTCGTCCGATTAATCCACTTTTTTAAAGATCTCGAAAACTTTGAATTTTAATTGAAGAATTTGATTATTCAATATTCGATTGGAGTGGATTCACAATAATGAAAAAAAAAAATTATGATATGAGTTTTTTATTTCATAATCATTATCATTTCTAATTTCATTTTTAAAAAAGATAAAGAACCTATATTATAATTAGAATATAATATGAGTTCTGTGATTAATCGTTTGCTATGTCAGTATCTATACGTGTTTATTAAATGTATAAGGTATAAAACCCCTCTTTCTCTAATTTAGAACTAGAAGGAATTCCACTAACAACACAACGTAATTAACTCGATTCGTTAGAACAGCTTCCATTGAGTCTCTGCACCTATCCTTTTCCTTTGTATTCTAGTTCGAGAACCCCTTGTTTTCTCAAAACACGGATTTGGCTCAGGATTGCCCTTTTTTAATTCCAGGGTTTCTCTGAATTTGGAAGTTACCACTTAGCAGGTTTCCATACCAAGGCTCAATACAATCAAGTCCGTAGCGTCTACCGATTTCGCCATATCCCCATTTCCCTCTTCTTTGAGACCAGGATTCCTTGTGTAATTTCATCCATCTCTTAGTTTTTTTTTTGAATCATTGAGTTCATCACTCAACGTAGTCTAGCAGTTCAGTTCGACTCTATTTGAGAGACCTCGCTTGCTTATTGCAATTCAGAATTGAATTGATTCTATCCTTGATGTATTTGCAATTCAATCCGAATCAATATATCCAAAAGTTTTTATCTCCCCCACCTCCCGTCTTACTTTTTTATAGTATTCAAAATTATACTATAACGCTTGATATTTATTCTTTTTTTCTAATCAGAATTAGCAATTTTATTTACTCTGACTCTATGTTCCCCTTAGTGAAATATTAATCCTCAAATTATTAACAAATAATAAAGTCTATAATGATCGAATGAAAATACCAATAAATTCTATAATTTTATTTTTTAATATCCTATAGTTAAGCATATCAAGCTAACTTTATCTTTAAGAAGTTTTAGTATTTTTTTATTTTTATAAGTATAACTTCAAATTTAGAACTAGTTAATAGCTAAGATTAATAACTAATATCTGAGATTTTACGGATTTCCTATACTATACCTATTTCTATTTGTTACACTATTTCCGTTATGTAAGCCCACTTAGCTCAGAGGTTAGAGCATCGCATTTGTAATGCGAGGGTCATCGGTTCAAATCCGATAGTCGGCTTTTTTTTCTCTATCGATGTTCTACGAACAAGAATCTCTTTTTTTCCGAATTAAATGGAGAATCCAGGATCTTTTATGTTTTTTACCTTACAATTTTGCTAGATACAAAACAATAAAATAAATAATATATATACAAAAAAAAAAGATTTTGATGAAATTCCATTTTTTGGGGTACTTTAGTTGATTTTACTCTGTTTATCCTGTAGTTTAATTCAGTTTTAATTTCGATGTATTCTGTAATGTAAATACAATGAAATTAATTGTGTAAAATGAAATTTCAATAAAATAAAAAAAGGAGTCTTCATGTCCCGTTATCGAGGACCTCGTTTAAAAAAAATACGCCGTCTGGGAGCTTTACCAGGACTCACTAGAAAAACACCTAAATCCGGAAGTAATCTTAAAAAAAAATTCAATTCTGGGAAAAAGGAGCAATATCGTATTCGTCTTCAAGAAAAACAGAAATTGCGTTTTCATTATGGTCTGACAGAACGACAATTACTTAGATATGTACATATCGCTGGAAAAGCAAAAAGGTCAACAGGCCAGGTTTTACTACAATTACTTGAAATGCGTTTGGATAATATCCTTTTTCGATTGGGTATGGCTTCAACCATTCCTGGGGCCCGCCAATTAGTCAACCATAGACATATTTTAGTTAATGGTCGTATAGTCAATATACCAAGTTTTCGTTGCAAACCCCGAGATATTATTACTACGAAAGATAACCAAAGATCAAAAGGTCTGGTTCAAAATTATATTGCTTCATCGGACCCGGGGAAATTGCCAAAGCATTTGGCGATTGACACGTTGGAATATAAAGGACTAGTAAATAAAATCCTAGATAGGAAGTGGGTCGGTCTCAAAATAAATGAGTTGTTAGTTGTAGAATATTACTCTCGTCAGACTTGAACTTAACGAAAAAAGGAAAGGTTCATAGAATTTTCTTCCCCTTCCCCTTTCCCCGAACTAAATCGCCCTAAGACCATTACCATTAATTTGTATTTTCCCATCAACTAGCTAAAATTGATTAACCCTAGGATTAGGATCCTTTTTTCTTTTTTCCTCTATGTGTATTTTACATACCACAGTAATTTGCTATAGAGAATTTCTAATTTCTATTAAATCAAAATAAGATAATATAAGATATTATATTATTGCTGGAAAAAATTGTTATTTGATTTGATACATTGTGATCCTTAACGTTGATGAATTAAGAAAAACGGAAAGAGAGGGATTCGAACCCTCGGTAAACAAAAGTCTACATAGCAGTTCCAATGCTACGCCTTGAACCGCTCGGCCATCTCTCCTACATAACTTATTATGGAAAATAAACTGAGTGAATAGCGAGTTTTCTTATTCCTGCAGTACAGGTACAACCGCAACCACTCGGGGGTTCCATAGTTCTATTGGAAAAATTCCTTTTGATCTAAGTGGAAGGATACAGGATTTTTTACTAGAAATTGCGCTCGCTATAAAATAAAAGTTTTAATTTGGGTTTTCCCGCAACTAAAGAAAAAGAAAATGGAAGAATTCTTCTTATTGCATAATAAAATAAAGAAACCTTAGAATTCCGTTTGCATAAGATACGCTACACCATACTATCGAAATCAAAAATAGGGTATGAGACAATTAATAACTTTGAAAACACGAAATAGTTGATAACATAAGTTGTTGTTCAGAAATAGGAAAGTGGAATGAAATCCAGTCTTAGTCAAATATTTCATATCTCTTCGTGTCCAAGCAGAAGGAAAAGGATACAATTTGAGCTGAGCGGAAAATCCATATCTCTCTTATCCATTTAAAGCATATGGATTTAGAGTAGAGCATATGGATCAATCTATTTATAATTATAAGAATCGAATGTGTTTGTTTTTATGTTATTTTGTGAAGGAATGAAAACAATTCTATATAGAATGGGTTGGGAATTATGCCTAGATCCCGTGGAAATGGAAATTTCATTGATAAGACCTCCTCAATTGTAGCCAATATTTTATTGCGAATAATTCCGACAACCTCAGGAGAAAAAAAGGCATTTACTTATTATAGAGATGGTGCGATTTGACTCTTTTTTTTGCTTTTTTTTAGCCCTACCTATACCTCAGTCTTACGAAAAAGAGAGGGGGGTTGGCATAGAGAGAACCAAATTTGTAAAGCAAACAAACCCACGCTTCGGGAAGGTGAGGCGAACTAACAATTCCTTCCGTCGTGTATCCTCGATTGATGCGGCTTCAGATACTTCAATTGTAGATTTGAGTATTGAGCGAAAGGTTACACCTACAGGATATGGTATGGTATGGATTACAGGCCAATCCTACTCTATTAGTATCCGTAGGCAGCATAGGGGAGAAAAGCACTACACCTAGAAATAGGAATCAACAAGAGAAAAACTTTGTTAGAAATTACCCCTTTCCTGATCGGTATCAGGGCTGGGAAGAATGGTTGGGATAACAAACAACCATCAGGTTTGTACTTTGGATACCCCTATAACCATCAAAGATCGTTGAAGTAGCTAATTCCTCTAAATAGGAGGCGTTGAGAACAAAGAAATTATTGGAGCTATCGTTTTCCTCTAGCATTAATAGAATTCATTGTGTGTTAAGAAAAACCTCTTGTGGGAAGGTTGGCTAGAGATTTCTTGGAAAAATACCAGCCCCTTTCGGTTCATAATGAGACGGGACTAATTCTATTTTGATTCTATAGATTATTTCGCTTAGTACTATTATGTACAGAAGGGAGGAGCCGTATGAGATGAAAACCTCATGTACGGTTTTGGAACGGAGATTTTTTGAATAGAATGAACGACCGTAACGGATGTTGGCTCAATCCGAAGGAAATTATGCGGAAGCTTTGCAAAATTATTATGAAGCTACGCGACTAGAAATCGATCCCTATGATCGAAGTTATATACTCTATAACATAGGCCTTATACACACAAGCAATGGAGAGCATACAAAGGCTTTGGAATATTATTTCCGGGCACTAGAACGAAACCCCTTCTTACCGCAAGCTTTTAATAATATGGCCGTGATCTGTCATTACGTGCGACTATCTCCACTATAGAAAGAAAAAAAAAAAAGAGAGGATCAAATTTTCTAGTAAATACTAGAAAAAAAGGGCTTTCTACATAGGGATCGTAAAAACAACGATTTTTCCCTATCAGCTGTAGGAAGGAAGGACACTTCACGAGAATCAAAAAACGAAGAAAGTATGGCCTATACTACTACTCTATGGATAAAGTTTCTCAAATTGATAGAGAAAGCACCGTAAAGATCAATTAGTGAGCGACTGGGTCGATACAACTAAAAAAAACTGCTTACTTATCCCATGATATGGGGCAAAATTTAGGAATCCGCTTATGTAATAGAGCCGATCCACTAAGGGATTAAGCAGCGGTGTAGTATCAGATCCCAAAGATAGTAAGTTCTTTTTTCTTTCTTATGGAAAAAAGTCTTTTTCAAGGATTCTATAGAGATTTCATATATGAAACCGGGATAGTTACCTCTCAGAAAATTTGAACGAAGGCTCTATATCTATCTATGCTTCATTCTTCTGAAGGTGGGAAAAAAGATCAAACTGATTATTGATAAAAATTAGGGTTTGAAACTTAGGTAATTAATTTCTTCTGCTTAACCCAAGAACAAATTGGATCGATTTTTGATAAATCGAATTCAGTTAAGATAGGGGAAATTCAGATAGCAATTTCTGAGCCGTATGAGGTAGGAAACTCTCAAGTACGGTTCTAAGGGAAGGAACTTCCTATTCCGACCGAGGAGAACAGGCCATTCTACAGGGTGATTCGGAAATTGCGGAAGCTTGGTTTGATCAAGCTGCTGAATATTGGAAACAAGCTATAGCGCTTACTCCGGGAAATTATATTGAAGCACAGAACTGGTTGAAGATTACGAAGCGCTTTGAATTTGAATAAGACCATGCTCCTTCTTTTTCATAAAATGGGTGGTTTGGTTGTTGATCCATTAATCAAATAAATTAGGTCGTAAGATCGAATCAAGAATTTCATTATATCCATTTCTTATACCTTCTATTTTATATGATATTTCATAAGAATAAACCATAGGGATAGGGTCTAGAATAGAAGTAATAAAGTGAATAAAAAGAGGGGGCAATCTAAATATTGCTAATATATTAGGACCATCTTATTAATAATTCTAATGAGTTATCTTGGAATTTAGAATCAAATAAAAAACCCTATATTATGCTCAAGGAAAGTAGATATAGATAGGAGCTTATGCCCTCAAAAAAAATACACTAGTTTCTTAAATTAAAAATAAAAAAGATTTTTTTCTTACGTCGAGAAATATTTGTTTTTCAAGATAAACAATGTCCGTTAGGCACCTAATCTTTATGTCATAATAGACCCGAACACTTGCCTCGGATTGACTTCAATATATAATTGCTCCAGTGAATAACTAAAAAAAAAATAGAAGGATGGTAGATAGTAAAGAAAAGAACTAATCACAATATCTATCTTTCAAAATCTATCTTTCAAAATCTATCTTTCAAAATATATATCTTTCAAAGATTCACTAAAAAGACAGTTGGCGGGTCTCTTTGTATGTCTTGTCCGGAAAGAGGAGGACTTAATGATTATTCGTTCGCCGGAACCAGAAGTAAAAATTGTTGTGGATAGGGATCCTGTAAAAACATCTTTTGAGGAATGGGCCAGACCCGGCCATTTCTCAAGAACACTAGCTAAGGGCCCTGATACTACCACTTGGATCTGGAACCTACATGCTGATGCTCACGATTTCGATAGTCATACTGGTGATTTGGAGGAGATTTCTCGAAAAGTCTTTAGTGCTCATTTCGGGCAACTTTCCATTATCTTTCTTTGGTTGAGTGGCATGTACTTTCATGGCGCCCGTTTTTCCAATTATGAAGCATGGCTAAGTGATCCTACTCACATTGGACCCAGTGCTCAGGTAGTTTGGCCTATAGTAGGGCAAGAAATATTGAATGGTGATGTAGGCGGGGGTTTCCGAGGAATCCAAATAACCTCTGGTTTTTTTCAGCTTTGGCGAGCATCTGGAATAACTAGTGAATTACAACTCTATTGTACTGCAATTGGTGCATTGATTTTTGCAGCGTTAATGCTTTTTGCTGGTTGGTTCCATTATCACAAAGCCGCTCCCAAATTGGCCTGGTTCCAAGATGTAGAATCCATGTTGAATCACCACTTAGCGGGATTATTAGGACTTGGGTCTCTTTCTTGGGCGGGGCACCAAATTCATGTATCTTTACCAATTAACCAATTTCTTGACGCTGGGGTGGATCCTAAAGAGATACCACTTCCTCATGAATTTATCTTGAATCGGGACCTTTTGGCTCAACTTTATCCTAGTTTTGCCGAAGGAGCAACCCCTTTTTTCACTTTAAATTGGTCCAAATACGCAGAATTTCTGACTTTTCGCGGAGGACTAGATCCAGTAACCGGTGGTCTCTGGCTGACCGATATTGCGCACCATCATTTAGCTATTGCTATTCTTTTCCTAATCGCAGGTCATATGTATAGGACCAATTGGGGTATTGGCCATGGACTTAAAGATATTTTGGAGGCTCACAAGGGCCCATTTACAGGACAAGGCCATAAGGGTCTTTATGAAATCTTAACAACGTCATGGCATGCTCAATTATCTCTTAACCTAGCTATGCTAGGCTCTACAACCATTGTTGTAGCTCATCATATGTATTCTATGCCTCCCTATCCATACCTAGCTACTGACTATGGTACACAACTTTCCTTGTTCACACACCACATGTGGATTGGCGGATTTCTAATAGTCGGTGCTGCTGCACATGCAGCAATTTTTATGGTAAGAGACTATGATCCAACTACTCGATACAACGATCTATTAGATCGCGTCCTTAGACACCGCGATGCAATCATATCCCACCTTAACTGGGTATGTATATTTCTAGGTTTTCACAGTTTTGGCTTGTACATTCATAATGATACCATGAGTGCTTTAGGCCGTCCACAAGATATGTTTTCGGATACTGCCATACAATTACAACCTATCTTTGCTCAATGGGTACAAAATATCCATGCTACTGCGCCTGGCGTAACAGCTCCTGGTGCAACAACAAGTACTAGCTTAACGTGGGGAGGCGGCGAGTTAGTAGCAGTAGGTGGCAAAGTGGCTTTGTTACCTATTCCATTAGGAACCGCAGATTTTTTAGTCCATCACATTCATGCATTTACCATACATGTGACTGTATTAATACTTTTGAAAGGTGTTTTATTTGCTCGGAGTTCCCGTTTGATACCCGATAAAGCAAATCTAGGTTTTCGCTTTCCTTGCGATGGGCCTGGCCGAGGGGGAACATGTCAAGTATCCGCCTGGGATCATGTTTTCTTAGGTTTATTCTGGATGTACAATGCAATTTCGGTAGTCATTTTCCATTTCAGTTGGAAAATGCAGTCGGATGTTTGGGGTACTATAAGTGATCAAGGGGTGGTAACTCATATTACAGGGGGAAACTTTGCACAGAGTTCCATTACGATTAATGGGTGGCTTCGAGATTTCTTGTGGGCACAGGCATCGCAAGTCATTCAGTCTTATGGTTCTTCATTATCTGCATATGGTCTTTTTTTCTTAGGTGCTCATTTTGTCTGGGCCTTCAGTTTAATGTTTTTATTCAGCGGCCGTGGTTATTGGCAAGAACTCATTGAATCTATCGTTTGGGCTCATAACAAATTAAAAGTTGCTCCTGCTACTCAGCCTAGAGCCTTGAGCATTATACAAGGACGCGCTGTAGGAGTAACCCATTACCTTCTGGGTGGAATTGCCACGACATGGGCATTCTTCTTAGCGAGAATTATTGCAGTAGGATAGTGGCTAGGAGGATTTGAAAGGCATTATGGAATTAAGATTTCCCAGGTTTAGCCAAGGCTTAGCTCAGGACCCCACTACTCGTCGTATTTGGTTTGGTATTGCTACCGCACATGATTTCGAAAGTCATGATGATATTACTGAAGAACGTCTTTATCAGAACATTTTTGCTTCTCACTTTGGGCAATTAGCAATAATCTTTCTATGGACGTCCGGAAATCTGTTTCATGTAGCTTGGCAAGGAAATTTTGAATCATGGATACAGGATCCTTTACACGTAAGACCTATTGCTCATGCGATTTGGGATCCTCATTTTGGTCAACCCGCTGTGGAAGCCTTTACTCGAGGAGGTGCTGCTGGTCCAGTGAATATTGCTTATTCTGGAGTTTATCAGTGGTGGTATACAATAGGATTACGCACCAATGAGGATCTTTATACTGGAGCTCTTTTTCTATTATTTCTTTCTACGCTGTCCTTAATAGCGGGTTGGTTACATCTACAACCCAAATGGAAACCAAGCCTTTCGTGGTTCAAAAACGCGGAATCTCGTCTCAATCATCATTTGTCAGGACTTTTCGGGGTAAGTTCTTTGGCTTGGACAGGACATTTAGTTCATGTTGCTATTCCCGCATCCAGGGGGGAGTACGTTCGATGGAATAATTTCTTAGATGTATTACCCTATCCCCAGGGGTTGGGACCCCTTTTGACGGGTCAATGGAATCTTTATGCCCAAAACCCTGATTCGAGTAATCATTTATTTGGTACCGCTCAAGGAGCGGGAACTGCCATTCTAACTCTTCTTGGGGGATTCCATCCACAAACACAAAGTTTGTGGCTGACCGATATGGCTCACCATCATTTAGCTATTGCATTTATTTTTCTCATTGCCGGTCACATGTATCGAACTAACTTCGGAATTGGGCACAGTATTAAAGATCTTTTAGAAGCGCATACTCCTCCGGGGGGTCGATTAGGGCGTGGGCATAAGGGCCTTTATGACACAATCAACAATTCGATTCATTTTCAGTTAGGTCTTGCTCTAGCTTCTTTAGGGGTTATTACTTCCTTAGTAGCTCAACATATGTACTCTTTACCTCCTTATGCATTCATAGCACAAGACTTTACTACTCAAGCTGCTTTATATACTCATCACCAATATATTGCAGGGTTCATCATGACAGGGGCTTTTGCTCATGGAGCTATTTTTTTCATTAGGGATTACAATCCGGAACAGAATGAGGATAATGTATTGGCAAGAATGTTAGACCATAAAGAAGCTATCATATCTCATTTAAGTTGGGCTAGCCTCTTTCTAGGATTCCATACCTTGGGCCTTTATGTTCATAACGACGTCATGCTTGCTTTTGGTACTCCAGAAAAGCAAATCTTGATCGAACCTATATTTGCCCAATGGATACAATCTGCTCATGGCAAGACGACATATGGGTTCGATATACTCTTATCTTCAACGAATGGCCCCGCTTTCAATGCGGGTCGAAGCCTATGGTTGCCCGGATGGTTGAATGCTGTTAATGAGAATAGTAATTCGCTTTTCTTAACAATAGGACCTGGGGATTTCTTGGTTCATCATGCTATTGCTCTAGGTTTGCATACAACTACATTGATTTTAGTAAAGGGCGCTTTAGATGCACGCGGTTCCAAATTAATGCCAGATAAAAAGGATTTTGGATATAGTTTTCCTTGTGACGGCCCAGGGCGCGGCGGTACTTGTGATATTTCTGCTTGGGACGCATTTTATTTGGCAGTTTTCTGGATGTTAAATACCATTGGGTGGGTTACTTTTTATTGGCATTGGAAACATATCACATTATGGCAGGGCAACGTTTCACAATTTAATGAATCCTCCACTTATTTGATGGGATGGTTAAGAGATTACCTATGGTTAAACTCTTCACAACTTATCAATGGATATAATCCTTTTGGGATGAATAGTTTATCGGTATGGGCGTGGATGTTCTTATTTGGACATCTTGTTTGGGCTACTGGATTTATGTTCTTAATTTCCTGGCGGGGGTATTGGCAGGAATTAATTGAGACTTTAGCATGGGCTCATGAACGCACACCTTTAGCTAATTTAATTCGCTGGAGAGATAAGCCCGTGGCTCTTTCCATTGTGCAAGCAAGATTGGTTGGATTAGCTCACTTTTCCGTGGGTTATATATTCACTTATGCAGCTTTCTTGATTGCCTCAACATCAGGCAAGTTTGGTTAATTTAGTTTGTTTTTTTGTACTGTATCAGCACCTAGTTCATTACTCTTGATAGAGAGGGAGGATCTGCCTTTTTAGATTTCTTTTTCTATTTATTTTTCCATCTAGGATTAGAACCGTATACTTGGTAATAATAGCAACGACACATTATGGCAAAAAAAAGTTTGATTCAGAGGGAGAAGAAGCGGCAGAAATTAGAACAGAAATATCATTTGATTCGTCAATCTTTAAAAAAAAAGATAAGAAGCAAAGTTTCTCCCTTGAGTTTGAGTGAAAAAACGAAAATGCGAGAAAAATTGCAATCCCTACCGCGTAATAGTGCACCTACACGCCTTCATCGACGTTGTTTTTTGACCGGAAGACCTAGAGCTAACTATCGACATTTTGGGCTATCCGGACACGTACTTCGAGAAATGGTTTATGAATGTTTGTTACCGGGTGCAACAAGATCCAGTTGGTAAGGATAAAATACCCTTTCGTATTTGTATGGATTTCTGGAATTGATAATCATAGAGGAGCCCTCTTTACCATTCTGTATAAATGGACTATTCTATTTGTATAGATATTGGTAGAGGGGCGTATCCAACCCTCTTTTATCCACTAGTTACCCCTCTTTAGTTTAAGAGTATAGAGCAGTTTGGTAGCTCATAAGGCTCATAACCTTGGGGTTGCGGGTTCGATTCCCACTACCGCCTCCATACTCCTTCTTTATGATATATGCATGATATAATATATACATCATGCATTTGTATCTGGATTTTTTGATTTCCTAAAAGAGTTTTGGTCTAACAGTTTTTTCTCGGAAGAAGCAAAAAAATAAAAGAAAGAATAAAATATGAAAGAAAAGCGTCCATTGTCTAATGGATAGGACAGAGGTCTTCTAAACCTTTGGTATAGGTTCAAATCCTATTGGACGCAATCTTATTTCTATCTATTCTTTAAATAACTATACTAAACTAAAAACAAAGAAAACTTTTTTGCATGATTCAAATGAAAAAGCTTTCTCAACGATTCCTATTCTACTAACAAGAGTAGACATGCAAAATTTATTTGTTACTGAAGAGAAAACCGTTCCAGCTGTTCCTGAATAGCTTCCTTCAAAAGGATTTCCGCTTGCTCGGTGAATGTCTTGCTAGAAGATATAATTTCTTGGAATTGAGGTTTAGTATCTTTTAGATGTTTACGTAACTCATCCAGAAATTTATTTACCTGTTCAATTTCTAACGAATCAAGATATCCTCTTGTTCCGGTATAAATAGTAGCTATCTGCTCTTCCACTGGGAGAGGATTTGCCTGGGATTGTTTAAGCAATTCCCTTAATCGTCGACCCCTTGCCAATTGATTCTGACTTGTTTTATCGAGAGCAGAGGCGAATTGTGCAAAGGCTTGTAACTCTGCGAATTGCGCTAGTTCCAATTTTGATTTGCCAGCTACTTGTTTCATGGCTTTAATTTGAGCCGCGGATCCTACTCTGGAAACAGAAATACCCACATTAATAGCGGGTCGAATTCCGGCATTGAATAGATCCGCAGATAAGAATATTTGTCCATCTGTAATGGAGATTACATTAGTAGGAATATAGGCGGAAACGTCTCCAGATTGAGTCTCAACTATTGGTAAAGCGGTCATACTTCCTTCGCCTAAAAGAGAATTTAATTTAGCGGCTCTTTCTAAAAGGCGTGAATGCAAATAAAAAACATCCCCTGGATAAGCCTCACGTCCGGGAGGTCTTCTTAATAGAAGGGACATTTGGCGATAAGCTTGTGCCTGTTTGGAGAGATCATCATAAATTATTAAAGTATGCCGTTCGCGGTACATAAAATACTCAGCCAGGGCTGCTCCCGTATAAGGAGCGAGGTATTGTAATGTAGCAGGTGAATCCGCCATTTCAGCTACTACAATAGTGTATTCCATGGCCCCCTCCTCATGGAAAGTAGTTACTACTTGAGCTACGGAGGATGCTCTTTGACCGATAGCTACATAAACACATATTACACCTTGCCCTTTTTGATTGAGAATTGTATCTGTGGCTACTGCTGTTTTGCCAGTCTGTCTGTCCCCAATAATTAACTCTCGCTGACCGCGCCCTATAGGGATCATCGAATCGATAGCAATAAGCCCTGTTTGAAGAGGTTCGTATACGGAACGCCTGGAAATTATACTTGGAGCAGGAGATTCAATTAAGCGAGATTCGGAAGCTATAATTTCGCCTTTCCCATCAATAGGTTTAGCCAGAGCATTTACAACACGACCCAAGTAAGCCTCACTCACGGGTATCTGAGCAATTCTTCCTGTTGCTTTTACAAAACTTCCCTCTTGTATCATCAACCCATCGCCCATTAATACAATCCCAACATTTTTGGATTCCAAATTCAGAGCAATACCCCTAGTACCTTCTGCAAATTCGACTAATTCACCTGACATTATTTCACCAAGACCTATAATACGAGCAATCCCATCCCCCACTTGAACTACGCGACCTATATTCTCAATCCCTACTTTCCTATTATATTGTTCAATACGTTCGCGGAGAATTTTATGAATTTCGTCGACTCGAAGGGTTGCCATTAGTGTTTCTTGACTCTTTTTTCGGAAGCAAGGGGAAAAATAATGCCTAAATTCTAAACGAAAGTAGAAGTTCAAGGCCTAATTAATTTAATTATTTCTTCCATTCCAGGGACCCGAGAATGCCAATATTAGCACGAATCGTACGGAAATGTAACTCGGTATTCAAACAACTATTCAGAGTTCCTAGAGCTCCTTGTACGGCCTGTTGGAAAACCCGCTGTCGGACCTGATTCATTGCCCTTTGTTTTTCAAAATAAAGGGTTTCGTTTTTAGACTTTTCCAATTGTTCCAAACTAATAGAAGTAGCATTAATCAAATTTGCTTTTTCTCGTTCTATCTCAGAGTATCCATTCATTCGATACTCATCCGCTTCTAGTTCGACTTTCTGTAATCGAATCCGAGCTTTTTCGAGTTGCTCAATGGTCCCTCTACGCAATTCTTCTGAATTTCGAATAGTACTCAAGATCCTCTGTTTTCGATTATCTAATAAATCTTTTAATGAAAGTAGATTATTTTGTAAGTTTACAACTTTTATGATCTCTTCCCGAACCAAACATGAATCTTTCGATTCATTTGGCTCTCACGCTCCTTTTTTTTTTTCTATAGCTATTTCCATATCTTTTTTTTAAGTAATGAGCCTATCCTCTATCTTCTTTTTTATGTTTATATTTCAATATACCGAAACCTATATAAGACTAGATAAATATTAAGAGGACTCTTCCGCCTAGATAAAAATATATCATGGTCAGCAAAGTTGTTTCTTTATTTTTATTTGCCCTCTAGTTAATAATTTCAATTTCATTAAGAAAAACTAACTAAATAAATGGAAAATGAAAATTAATAGAATTCTTTTTTATTTTTTTTTTCTTCAAATCCAAAAAATTTCTCTTTTTTATACATAGGTCGTCGATTCGGCATTGGTTAAAAAAGGGCAGGGTGCCCCCTTTTTTTTCTAGTAAATAGTTCAAACCATTTTATCGATATGAGTGTTCTATATCAGATAAATTTTACATTAGCTATTTCCCGTTTAAATTGGTACTAATACTAATATAGTTGTAGAAAGAGTACCTCTTTTTGCCTGGACTTCAAGCAGTTTAGCTTTAACCGTGTTAATGGTCTCACATTCTTGGTTTATAGAGAATCAAAGTTGATTTACCAATGAGTCGCGAAATGCTATGGTTCTTCCATATGATTTCTGAATTTATTCAGAAGTAATTCGTCGAGATCGTGCACCCTTTTCTTATTTATCCGAAAAATACTAAAAAATATTATAAAGTGCAGCCGGATAGATCCAATCTATTCTTGAAATAGACAACTCGCACACACTCCCTTTCCAAAAAAAATCAAAACACCAACCACTACAGTTAGATTTATTAGATTTGTTGCTAAAATATCGGTATTAAGCCCGAAACTGCCAGCGGATGGCCAGTGAGCTAAAAAAACGAAAGAATGGGTTACATTTTTCATATGCTCTCCTCTTATAGATAGGACGAACAAAGAACAAAGTTTTTCGATCACTTACTTCGCTCGCCCTTTTTTGATCGGTTTTTTTAATGCAAATAGATTCAATCTAGTAATTTCTTTTAGATTAAGTCTTACGTCTTGTTTGACCGGTGAAAGACTTCCTTTGTTGAAATGTTCTGTTCCCAAAATTCCTAAAATAAAAGGAAAAAACTTTCCACTTTCCTAAACTAAGGACGGGAAATAAGAAGGTGAGCATATCTTCTAAATTAATAATACTCAACTCAGCCCTTCCTAGAATGGGGTATTATCTGTCCCGATAAATAGATAATTCCAGGAGTAATAAATAGGAGTAAATTAAATAAAGTATTGATATAATTGGAATTGTGGAAGCAAATACCAATTTACTAAAAAAAGAAAAAAGTATCTAATCGAAATCGAAAGAATTTTTTTTTTAAGATTAAACAAAAGGGTTCGCAAATAAAAGCGCTAGTGCCACAACTAGTCCATAAATTGTTAAAGCTTCCATAAAAGCTAGACTAAGCAATAAAGTACCTCGTATTTTACCTTCTGCTTCTGGCTGTCTCGCAATACCTTCTACAGCTTGTCCTGCAGCAGTACCTTGACCAACTCCAGGTCCAATAGAAGCAAGCCCTACGGCCAATCCAGCAGCAATAACAGAAGCAGCAGCAATTAGTGGATTCATGGTGAGTAGTTCCTCGTGTCAAAAAAAAGAAATGGTTAAGGATACAATCAACCAATAAATTCTTACTTCTAAGCTCTATTGGGGAGAAGTAAAGTAACTAAAAAGTACAAATTGAAATCAAATTGAAATGATAATGTGAATTGTCCGAACTACATAGAAGGGAATTCCATATCCATATATCGGATTAGATAATGAATCTAACCTAGGAATATATAATATAATATCCTATATATATACATTTGTTTCTTCTATTTTGTTTGCATATTTTCTCATTTTCTATTGAATCGGATTCTAAAATCATTGCTTAAAGTGGAAACCTGCATAAAAGAGGACTCCACTTATAGACATTAAGGATATTATAGTATAGATCTAGCCTGACTCCACCCTCCTTAATGCATATATACTTTGAAAATTCCATAATATAGTCTATTCTATTCTCTCTCCTACAACTCTAGGCTATATATTCATACGCATTTCTAACTATTTTTTTGCAACCAAGCAGATTATCTGGAACCATGCATGAATTGAGCTAAGCTGCAAAAAAAAAAAATACTATTTCCAAAAAGAGTCAATTCAATGATGACCCTCCATGGATTCACCTATATAGGCTGCGGCTAATGTTGCAAAAATAAGAGCTTGAATACCGCTTGTAAATAATCCAAGAAACATGACCGGTATAGGGATTACTAAGGGGACTAAAGAAACAAGAACAACAACGACTAATTCATCCGCCAATATATTCCCGAAAAGTCGAAAGCTAAGCGATAATGGTTTTGTGAAATCTTCTAGGATGTTAATTGGTAAAAGGATTGGAGTTGGTTTAATATATTTCTCGAAATAGCTCAATCCTTTTTTGCTAAGACCAGCATAAAAATATGCCGCTGACGTGAGTAAAGCTAAAGCAACAGTAGTATTTATATCATTCGTGGGCGCTGCTAATTCCCCATGGGGTAACTCTATAATTTTCCAAGGTAAAAGAGCACCCGACCAATTCGAAACAAAAATAAAAAGGAACATAGTTCCAATAAAGGGAACCCAGGGACCATATTCTTCTCCAATCTGAGTTTTGCTCAAGTCTCGAATAAACTCAAGGACATATTCAAAAAAATTCTGACCGTCGGTCGGGATGGTTTGTGGATTCCGAACAGCTATGACAACTGAACCTAGCAAGATAGTAATTACGACCCAAGAAGTGATGAGTACTTGGGCATGAATTTGGAAACCTCCTATTTGCCAATAGAAGTGTTGGCCTACTTCTACACCCGATATATCGTATAACCCCTTGAGTGTTTTAATGGAACAAGGTATAATATTCATATTGTCCTCTGATAAAAATTGAACTTCAAAAAAGGAATTCTTTTGATTCAACCATCTCTTTCTCAACTCAGCAACTTGAAGTATTAATCTTATATTTAGGATACCAAGAAAGCACATCAGATCATAATATATATCAATACCCTCTAATATATATCAATATTCCCCTTCTTTTTTCTATGCAAAAAAAATTCTATGCAAAAAAAAAGATATAGTAAAGTAAGTGATTCCATAAATTTACGCAGTTGCCCAAGAATTCACTATATATTCTTAATCAACGATTTCTTATATAGAGAGAACGGCCCTCACAAATTGAAAATACTAATTTGTTAAGAATCAATCGAATTGAAGTCATAGTGTCATCGTTGGCTGGAATCGATATATTCGCGAGATCCGGGTCACAATTTGTATCGACTAAAGAAATAGTAGGAATCCCCAAAATGGCACATTCCCGAAGAGCTATATACTCTTTTTGCTGATCAAGGACGATCACAATGTCTGGCAATCTCGTCATATATTTGATCCCGCCGAGATACCTTTGCAAAGTAGATAATTTTCTCTTCAAGATTGCCACATCTCTTTTTGGGAGATGGTGGAATTTTCCCATTTTTTCTTCTGCTCTTAAGTCTCTAAATTGAGAAAGTCTAGTTTTCGTAATCGACCAATTCGTTAACATACCACTGAACCACTTTTTATTAACATAATGACAACGAGCCCTTATTGCAGCTGATGCTACTAAATCTGTTGCTCTTTTTTTGGTACCAACAATTAAGAAACTTTTTCCCTGACTTGC
>NW_028259979.1:0-29328 GCF_056163025.1 Triticum urartu | reverse complement strand
GCCAGGGGGGGAAGTTCTAGATACTTTTCCGTACTTTGTATCTGGCGTACTTCACCTAATTTCCTCCGCAGTCTTAGGCTTCGGTGGCATTTATCACGCGCTTCTGGGACCCGAGACTCTTGAGGAATCTTTTCCATTCTTTGGTTATGTCTGGAAAGATAGAAATAAAATGACTACAATTTTGGGTATTCACTTAATTTTGTTAGGTCTAGGTGCTTTTCTTCTAGTACTCAAGGCTCTTTATTTTGGCGGTGTATATGATACCTGGGCCCCTGGGGGGGGAGATGTAAGAAAAATTACCAATTTGACCCTTAGTCCCAGTGTTATATTTGGTTATTTACTAAAATCTCCTTTTGGTGGAGAAGGGTGGATTGTTAGTGTAGATGATTTAGAAGATATAATTGGTGGGCATGTATGGTTGGGTTTTATTTGTGTATTTGGCGGAATTTGGCATATTTTAACCAAACCCTTCGCATGGGCTCGCCGTGCATTTGTATGGTCTGGAGAAGCTTACTTGTCTTATAGTTTAGCTGCTTTATCTGTCTTTGGTTTTATCGCTTGTTGTTTTGTATGGTTCAATAATACAGCTTATCCGAGTGAGTTTTATGGACCCACCGGGCCAGAAGCTTCTCAAGCTCAAGCATTTACTTTTCTAGTTAGAGACCAGCGTCTTGGAGCTAATGTGGGATCCGCTCAAGGACCCACAGGTTTAGGTAAATATCTAATGCGTTCCCCAACTGGGGAGGTTATCTTTGGAGGGGAAACTATGCGTTTTTGGGACCTTCGTGCTCCATGGTTAGAACCTCTAAGGGGCCCCAACGGTTTGGACTTGAGTAGGTTGAAAAAAGACATACAACCTTGGCAAGAACGACGCTCAGCAGAATATATGACCCACGCTCCTTTAGGCTCTTTAAATTCCGTGGGTGGCGTAGCTACCGAGATCAATGCAGTTAATTATGTCTCTCCTAGAAGTTGGTTATCAACTTCTCATTTTGTTCTAGGATTCTTCTTTTTTGTGGGCCATTTATGGCATGCAGGAAGAGCCCGAGCTGCTGCAGCAGGTTTTGAAAAGGGAATCGATCGTGATTTGGAACCTGTTCTTTACATGAACCCTCTTAACTAAGATTTTCTTATTTATACCTGTTCTACTTTTTTTCTGTTCTGGCTCGGTTATTCCATCTAGCCGAGCCATTCATTCCTTTTTATGAAAGAAAGATAAGGGACAGAAAAAAAAAATAAATAAAAATGAAAGAAACAAACGTATTCAATAAGCAAAAGGAGAGAGAGGGATTCGAACCCTCGATAGTTCCTAGAACTATACCGGTTTTCAAGACCGGAGCTATCAACCACTCAGCCATCTCTCCACAGCCTAATCCTTATTTTACTCCTACAAATAGAACATAGCCATATAAAAAATAAAAAGATTTATTAGCCTCTAGAAAGATATCAGATACAAGTTCCTTTTCGATATATCTCTGTATACTGTATACACGGATACAGGATCCGCTATACCCGCTTGTGAAATAAAGAGTAAATAATCTCTTCTCACCCCCATATCCAAATAAAAAAGCGGTTTAAGTAATAAATTTGAATTAAAGAGAAGAATCAATGGATTCATGATTAAACCCCTCCTACTTCTTGTATTTTTTTACAATTTTGGTTTAAGTGAGGGATCAAATATGTAGTCAACTTTATTTGATGGTAGCTTGGAGGATTAGAAATATGACTATTGCTTTCCAATTAGCTGTTTTTGCATTAATTGCGACTTCCTCAGTCTTAGTAATTAGTGTACCCCTTGTATTTGCTTCTCCTGATGGTTGGTCAAATAATAAAAATGTTGTATTTTCCGGTACATCATTATGGATTGGACTAGTCTTTCTCGTAGCTATTCTGAATTCTCTCATTTCTTAAATGAAATTTGGTTAATATTTATTAACCCCATAAAAAAGAAATAATAAAGGCCATTTCTTCTAAAAAATTAGAATAGTGAGACGTATTAAAACGCAATTTGCGTTCCGAATTGCTAGCTCTTCTCTTTCAGTATTATGAAATTCCATTCCCATTAGAATATTCATTGACAGATAATAAAAAAAGGAAAACTCTAATATAATAGAAAATGAAATGAAACGGTCGACCCAGACATAGAAGGTCGACCCAGGCGGATATACGCTATAAAATATATACCGTAGCGAGCGTAGTTCAATGGTAAAATATCTCCTTGCCAAGGAGAAGATACGGGTTCGATTCCCGCCGCTCGCCCGCTTAATTTATCAAAGTACTATGATAAAAAGTTTAGTCTAGTTAACTGTTTAACTACTTATATTAAATTAAGTATTAATTAGGTGTTAGTCTAGTGCCGTATCCCTTACTATCTTACCCTTCCTTTGCATCCCACTCAAAAAAAGAGGGCGCTCCAGAGGCAGAAATAGAACTCGCCAACAGAGCTCCAAAAATTGGGTATTAACTGAGACAAACAACGGGCAAACTTTTTTTAAAGGGAAGGGAGAGGTAGACTGTCCCTTTCGTTTCATTTTTATTTTCTGCAGGGTAGGGAGAGGCCTTGCGCCTTCTTTTTTTGAAGGCAAGTGACTTCGCAAACTGCTCAATTTTGCCCTCTAGGGCCGGGAACTAATGAATAAAAAAGGGTTGGATACGCCCCTCTACCATACATATCTAGAGAAATAGAATAGTCCTTTTATACAGACTGCTAAGTGCGGAGACGGGAATCGAACCCGTGACCTCAAGGTTATGAGCCTCGTGAGCTACCAAACTGCTCTACTCCGCTCTGGAGTACCAGAAACTGGTGGACAAAAAAGGCTTGAATACAAGCCTCTAACATGTCTAGACAAATAGAATACTCCTTTTATACAGAATGGAGCGGGTAGCGGGAATCGAACCCGCATCGTTAGCTTGGAAGGCTAGGGGTTATAGTCGACGTTGGTTGATTATTTTTAACGTCTCTAATTCAAAACCGAACATGAAATTTTGATTTCATTCGGCTCCTTTATGGATATTCTCACCACTTAACATCTATGTCAGCTTTTCTATTTGAATGGAACCAAAGCTCTCCGCTTTCTAGATGATCCTTATAGAGTAGGAGATAGAAATTCTATCTAAATTCATCTAATCTACTTACTTCGTTCCCTAATTTCATTCAAGAGATCCTGAGGAAAAGAATTGGGTTTCCACCGAGCTGAAACAATATGCGGATGGTTCTAGTAAACCAAAACTATCGTTTTTTAGCTATTTGGCTTCCTTATTCCTTATTTTAAGAAGATTTAGTTACGATTGGAAATCAACTTTTTTGTATCTTCATCCATAGATCCTTTACTCATATTTTCAAAATTGGAATACTTAATCCAATGCAAAATTATGCTTCGCGACTCTGTACTCATAATCCTATTTTTATTTTGGATGCAATTTAAATTAGTCTTTGGATACAAATCGCCAGAATGTATATTCTTCCTCAATATGCTATTGAGAGGAAAAGGATTTAATCCTTTATAAGAACTAAAGTTTTCATCGGAATATAAAAATAAAAAACTTAAGGATGCCTTAAGTATATCATTTCAAATTCAGTTATTAATAGAACGAATCACACTTTTACCACTAAACTATACCCGCTACATTGTAGATTATGGTATAAATGGTACCCTTTGTCAAGGATAGCCATTTGACAAGAAGGCTAATTCCCCCTTATTGAATCAGATGGAGAAGGTTCATGACACTGAGCCGTTGGTACTTCTACTTCGATCGCTCGCCTTTACTTTAGGATTTAGATAGCCCCTCTGGTCTGTAAAAAAAATCTTTTCTTACCATGCTAATAGCGCCTGAACCAAATGTATTTATTTTGATTAGGATCCTATTCTACGGTTACGACTACAATAATAATTATTTACTTTGCAAGGACGTAAGTGTGTCAGACTGCTAAATTGTTTTATTATTCCTACAATATAAACTAGGGGATATAGGGGGTAACACTGTCCCTATAAATTCCTTTTTTCCTTTTCTTTTTTGTCCAGAATTGAACAAAAAAGAAATTATGGAAGATGTTTTCTTCCCCCATTAAGTCCGAGCCATAGAGTAAGAGTGAGATGAGTTTTCCAAATTCATCATAGACTTTCCCTATGGCTTGATAGAAGTAAGCAGCAAAGAGTCGTAACTTAAAGAAAAAAACGGACAGGGCCGACAGATTTACCTGATGTAAAGAAGATCCTAAAAGTCTCTGATTAGTCGACTCTCTCCATTTAACACTTTCCTCTCTCTCCTTTTTTCCACTGACTCAATTCTAGTTTATTAGATTCTTGTTTAAAAGAATGCAAAAAGTTCAATAGAACTAAGAACACATAAAAAATAGCATAGAGGATCAAGGCCATTACCAAAAGTTCCTCCCAAGGATCCTATATCCTATTGGGTATCTGTTCCCCGCCTTTTCCCGCTAGGATCGGAAATCTTATATTTTCCATATCCATATACCGTTGAATCCTTGGGGTTCCAGAATCCGCCTATTTTACTAGTCTTCGGAAACGGAAAACCCTGAACCAAGAAGAGTTGGATATGTTATGTAGGGTATGTTTTTTTTTTATTAATTTTATTTTGAGCTCTCAAGATATCGATATATACATATACAATCTCTACATAATGTCTCTCTCTCTATCTCTATATATTATATATATAATATGTACATTATGCAGTAGACCCATAATGGGAAATCCAAGTGGCTAATTTTTGAATTAAATAAAAAGCCCTTTTAACTCAGTGGTAGAGTAATGCCATGGTAAGGCATAAGTCATCGGTTCAAATCCGATAAAGGGCTTTTTAAATTAGTGGTAGAGTAATCTCGTGCTAAGACGTAAGTCGTTGGTTCGAATCTGATAGAGTACTTTTCTACTAAATTGATTCACTTTTTTTCTTTGTTTTTGAAACTTTCTCTATATTTTTAGAGAATTTTATGACTTAGTGCGGGATGGATGCATTTTTGGTATGAACACTAAATGAAGCACGGAGAATTAATCTATAACGATCAACTAAAAAAAATCCTAGATGAAAACATAACAGAAAAGTTGGAAAAACTCTTTGCTTTGGATCTATTTATACTTTTCGAGTATATTGACAATTCCAAAAAACTGCTCATACTATGATTATAGTATAATCACGAGCGGTTGTATATGGCCCTATCGTCTAGTGATGCCCCTATCGTCTAGTGGTTCAGGACATCTCTCTTTCAAGGAGGCAGCGGGGATTCGACTTCCCCTGGGGGTAGGGAGTATTATGAAAGGAGGTTAATCATAGATTAGCAAAAACCCTAGAATAAATTCTTCCTGGGTCGATGCCCGAGTGGTTAATGGGGACGGACTGTAAATTCGTTGACAATGTCTACGCTGGTTCAAATCCAGCTCGGCCCAAACCAAAAATCTAGGGCTTCGTGAGTATGAACTAAATCCTTTTGTTTTTCTTCCATAAAATAAAATGTCTGATCTATAGAAATAAAAGATAAAGAAAAAAGGGAAATTTTTTTTTCTAATCCATATCTCTCTCATTCCTTTCTTACAAACAAAAGAGTTTTTCTTATTGAAGGCTGGATTATTATCCATTTTTAGTGATAAAAAATCACGACATACTAGTTATGTCACTCTCACTATACCCACGTATAATATAATATGTGGGTATGTAGTATATGATTCGTCTATTTCTTAGAGTACGAAAGACGAATCGAATCTTCTTATGGTTCTATTTAAGAATGGGTATGCCATACACCCCGCGGGGATTGTAGTTCAATTGGTCAGAGCACCGCCCTGTCAAGGCGGAAGCTGCGGGTTCGAGCCCCGTCAGTCCCGAACTAGGGTTCAATGAATGGAGAAATTGATATTTCCTTTTTCCATGAAAAAAAGGGGCAGGGAGCAAGATCAAATACCCACAGGGCACCCTTACTTCACTTTTTTATTTTGCATCTCTCATTAAAGAGGGAGGGAGGGCATATAGGAATTTTTTTTTCACTACTCCCAATCGATAAAGAAAGACACACATACGATATGTGGATTAGTAGAATTTAGGATATTATATTACTCTATCTTTCTTTATGATGATACCATCCTCATCTTAATTTCCTATTCCACTCTTATGGAATAGAGTACCGGTATTTTACCGGAATCCATACATAAATCGTATTCCCTTTTTATTTCAGACCTCTTTTCCCCATCTCACTTCTACTGCTTATTTGGATGTCTATGTGACCCATAGAAAGTGAAAGTTGGTCATATAATACATACATAATTGTATGTATAACTATAAGAAAAAGGAAGGGAAATTGTATAAGATTAAGAAAGTATAAGATTAAGAAAGCTCGTGGGTTAGAGATATAGAAAAGAAAAAGTAGAAAAGGATTAAAAAAGAGGGAATTCCTAATCCAATCAAAAAACCCATTTTGGTCTTAGTGTGGATAGAGGATCTTCCTATGTTATACTATATAACTCTCATCCGTGAAATATAACTCTCATCCATGAATTGATTTGATAGATCCGATATTCATAATATTGAATTGATTCAGTATTATCAGAATGCAAGCCCTACCCTTGAATTTACAAGATACCCCTTTTTCCTCTCCATGGGATTACATCCCGAGTTATTGTGAAAATAAAAAATAAAGAGGTTATGGAAGTCAATATTCTCGCATTTATTGCTACTGCACTGTTCATTCTAGTTCCTACTTCTTTTTTACTTATTATTTATGTAAAAACAGTCAGCCAAAATAATTAATTGGAATTCCAATTAATCATTGAAGAAATTAAAAAGGGATTAAATAAAAAAAATCCAAGTCTTAAATGAAAGGATCTGGTTGGAATCTTAAAGTGTGGTAGAAAGAACTACATATAGTTTTTTCTACGACACTTTAGATTCTTTCTATTATATTATCTTTGAATCTACATAGAATAGATTAGTAGATTGAAATAGTTAAGTAGTCTAATTCAATTTCTTTTTTCATTGCATCCACTTAATTTCAATCAGGTCAAAATAAAAAAATCTAAGACAATTCTTGACCAAAGAATCCATGGAAGGAAAGAAAAATAATATGAAGAATAGACTATAGTAAAAAGTAAAAGGAAATGGAAAATGTGTGATATGCCGTGAATAGTTCCGTGGAAGAAAGTCTAATTTTCTTATGTATAGAACTTTTTTTAACCATTCGTCATTTCTAGTAGAAATTCTGAATTGGTATAATGGCTCTTTCTTACATTACAACTTACAATACAAGAGTTTCTTACAGGAGTGAAACAAAACTAAAGAAAAAGATTAAAGAATAACGTTTGACAAAATGATTAATGCAAAATGATCCATTAAAGAAAAGAATTGATACAACAATTTGATTACTTAATCAATTAGTAGTATCCCTAGAGTCCACTCCTTCCCCATACTACTAGTGAAAGAGAAAATGTAAAGACTACCATTAAAGCAGCCCAAGCGAGACTTACTATATCCATCTAAATTATGTCTCCTATTTCTATGAAGGGATTATTCTACTATTGATCAATAATCATAGTGGAATCAAGGGTACAGAGTCAAAAAGGGATTCCGCCCTAAGGCCATGGATCAATCAGTTCAAGGAATTTACTCCTAACAAATTCTTATAGGAATTCTGGTAGAATTAGAGAGCATTAAAAATACGAGATACTATAGCCCTTTTTTCCTTAAAAAAGAAAGAGTACGGGAATGATGTCCTGAATAGAAGAAGCGGGAATAGGAAGATTTTTTATTCCTTTTGTTACTCTTTTTTTTTTTTTTAAGCAAAGGACGCCCGAATATACCATAAAATTATCGATAGATAAATATTTATTGGATACCTACCTTACCTAATGTTTATTTTTGACCTAAACCCTGCAGCCTTGCTTTGTATCATTCTATGAAAGAATGAAGAGATTTTATCCATAATACAACTCCTAAATTGATTTTTGATCGACCTATTTAATCTGATTCTCGTTAGAATTAAGTAGTCCTTACTTTAGTGTATGTAGGTAACATAAGATGTACGATAAAAAAATGTATAATAATTAGTAAGTCTTGATATTCTTTCGTGGAGTCCCTTCTTGAATCTTAGATTGAAAAAAAAAAAGAATGCCCCTTAGGGACCTTTCTTTGGATACCAAGATTTCTGACATCTTATCCTCGTATTTTAAAATTATCAAATCGAATCTCAATTAAGAACCAATTCAAATTCATATAATAAAAGAATAAGGAAACACTACCTCACCCCTATTGATAACCATTTTGGCCACTACCGTCAAAACAAACCCTAACCCTAGTTTGAGGATAGAACTATGGTATGGTTTCTCTAAACCCAGTATCGGCAGGCCCAGTTACTCTCTTGCCCGAACTTATGCGAAGTAAAAATTTATCGAATTCGATCAGCACTATAAAAAAAACCTAAGTATTTTATTGATCAGGCGGCACCCAGATTTGAACTGGGGATAAAGGATTTGCAGTCCCCTGCCTTACCGCTTGGCCATGCCGCCAAAAAATCCGATCAAAAATCTAGAAAACAGCAAGTATTCATCCACGTTTTCTTACGAAAAGCCCCTTTTATTTTGAATATAATTCTACTTACTTTTTTCCAATCTTTTTCAAAAAATCTATTCCTGCTTTTTTTGATCCAGTTTCTATTATTCTCCTCGATAGATTCTATCTTAAAACATACATTGTTAACACAATAAAACTTCCCATTTCTTTCTATTGAGATGAAAAAGAAGAAAAAGTGGATTTCTATTCACAGGCTGCAAAATTCAGAATAAATTGGAACCGTTAACTAGAATTCTCTTTTTTTTATTGCAGTAGTGAACTACTCTTAAATCGGTATTATCTCCCCCCCCTTCAATGGCATAATAAAATATTATGGCTTTATGCTTAATCCGTGTATAGGTAAACTTTAGGTCCGAACAGCATTATTATCCAAAGATCCCCTTTATGTACATATCTCTATGGGGAATCATGCTTTAATTTTTCAAAGTATTAAATTAAATATCTTGAATAAAAAAAGGAAATTTGCTCTGATATAGAGTATAACCTGACTATCTTGGCGTACCCAAGTGAAATTACGATAAAAGAAAAGCATGGATATGGGGAGAGGTGGATAACTAGATTGGCATGTACTTAAAAAAGGGACTTACTTTATTTTAGAATTCCACAATGAAATACTGAATTTTCTAGCAATTATACTACTCCGATCCGAAATAAAAAAGAACCCTCAAATTATTTTGAGAAATTAAAGTAAGCACGCTATTCTAAATCGAAGTAAAGTCAAACTTTCTAGTATATTATATTACGGCTTTATTACATTCATAGAAAGGAGATAAAATGAGAAATCTTTGCCATCCAATCTGATTAGAATATCATAACATAAAGTATAAGTGGCAGAATTTTTTTTGTAGGAATGTTTTATCAATTCATTTTCATTTCATTTGTACCCCTGGCAAACTCGAACTTTCGTCCAAATGGTCTCTATTCATATGTATGAAATACATATATGAAATACGTATGTGGAGTTCCCTAGAATTTCATGTGATTCAGTAAACAGAATATAGATTCCATGATTGCTAGATCGATCCATAGGGATTGATGAAGAGTGAGCTGATAATGGAATTTTTCTTTGATAAACAGGAAACTTAAGATTAAGATGCTCCGGAATGGAAACGAGGGAATGTCCACAATACCCGGATTTAGTCAGATCCAATTCGAGGGATTTTGTAGGTTCATTAATCAAGCCTTGGCAGAAGAACTTGACAAGTTTCCAACAATTAAAGATCCAGATCACGAAATTGCATTTCAATTATTTGCGAAAGGATATCAACTGCTAGAACCCTCGATAAAAGAAAGAGATGCTGTGTATGAATCACTCACCTATTCTTCCGAATTATATGTATCTGCGAGATTAATTTTTGGTTTCGATGTGCAAAAGCAAACCATTTCTATCGGAAACATTCCTATAATGAATTCCTTAGGAACCTTTATTATAAATGGAATATACCGAATTGTGATCAATCAAATATTGCTAAGTCCTGGTATTTACTACCGCTCGGAATTAGATCATAAGGGAATTTCTATCTACACTGGCACTATAATATCAGATTGGGGGGGGAGATCGGAATTAGCAATTGATAAAAAAGAAAGGATATGGGCTCGCGTGAGTAGAAAACAAAAGATATCTATTCTAGTTCTATCATCAGCTATGGGTTCGAATCTAAGAGAAATTCTGGATAATGTTTCCTACCCTGAAATTTTCTTGTCTTTCCCGAATGCTAAAGAGAAGAAGAGGATTGAGTCAAAAGAAAAAGCTATTTTGGAGTTTTATCAACAATTTGCTTGTGTAGGTGGGGACCTGGTATTTTCGGAGTCCTTATGCGAGGAATTACAAAAGAAATTTTTTCAACAAAAATGTGAATTAGGAAGGATTGGTCGACGAAATATGAATCGGAGACTTAATCTTGATATTCCTCAGAACAATACATTCTTGTTACCACGAGATGTATTGGCCGCTACGGATCATTTGATTGGAATGAAATTTGGAACGGGTATACTTGACGATGACGATATGAATCACTTGAAAAATAAACGTATTCGTTCGGTTGCGGATCTGTTACAAGATCAATTCGGATTGGCTCTTGGTCGTTTACAACATGCAGTTCAAAAAACTATTCGTAGAGTATTCATACGTCAATCGAAACCGACTCCCCAAACTTTGGTAACTCCAACTTCAACTTCAATTTTATTAATAACTACTTATGAGACCTTTTTTGGCACATACCCGTTATCTCAAGTTTTTGATCAAACGAATCCATTGACACAAACTGTTCATGGGCGAAAAGTGAGTTGTTTAGGTCCTGGAGGGTTGACGGGGAGAACCGCAAGTTTTCGGAGCCGAGATATTCATCCGAGTCACTATGGGCGTATTTGTCCAATTGACACGTCTGAAGGAATCAATGTTGGACTTACTGGATCCTTAACAATTCATGCGAGAATTGATCACTTGTGGGGATCCATAGAGAGTCCGTTTTATGAAATATCTGCTGAGAAAGCAAAAGAAAAAAAAGAGAGACAGGTGGTTTATCTATCACCAAATAGAGATGAATATTATATGATAGCAGCAGGAAATTCTTTGTCCTTGAATCAAGGTATTCAGGAAGAACAGGTTGTTCCGGCTAGATACCGTCAAGAATTCTTGACTATTGCATGGGAACAGATTCATGTTAGAAGTATTTTTCCTTTCCAATATTTTTCTATTGGGGGTTCTCTCATTCCTTTTATTGAGCACAATGATGCGAATCGGGCTTTAATGAGTTCTAATATGCAGCGCCAAGCAGTTCCGCTTTCTCGGTCCGAGAAATGCATTGTTGGAACTGGATTGGAACGCCAAACAGCTCTAGATTCGAGGGTTTCCATTATAGCCGAACGCGAGGGAAAGATCATTTCTACTGATAGTCATAAGATACTTTTATCAAGTAGTGGGAAGACTATAAGTATTCCTTTAGTTAACCACCGTCGCTCTAACAAAAATACTTGTATGCACCAAAAACCCCGGGTTCCACGGGGTAAATCCATTAAAAAAGGACAAATTTTAGCAGAAGGAGCTGCTACAATTGGGGGCGAACTTGCTTTAGGAAAAAACGTATTAGTAGCTTATATGCCATGGGAAGGTTACAATTTTGAAGACGCAGTACTAATTAGCGAACGTTTGGTATATGAAGATATTTATACCTCTTTTCACATCCGGAAATATGAAATTCAGACGGATACGACAAGCCAGGGCTCCGCTGAAAAAATCACTAAAGAAATACCACATCTAGAAGAACATTTACTCCGCAATTTGGACAGAAATGGAGTTGTTAGGTTGGGATCCTGGGTAGAAACTGGTGATATTTTAGTAGGTAAATTAACGCCTCAGATAGCGAGCGAATCATCTTATATCGCGGAAGCTGGATTATTACGGGCCATATTTGGCCTTGAGGTTTCCACTTCAAAAGAAACTTCTCTGAAATTACCTATAGGTGGAAGAGGGCGCGTTATCGATGTGAAATGGATCCAAAGGGACCCGCTCGACATAATGGTTCGTGTATATATTTTACAGAAACGTGAAATCAAAGTTGGGGATAAAGTAGCCGGAAGACATGGGAATAAAGGGATCATTTCCAAAATTTTGCCTAGGCAAGATATGCCCTATTTGCAAGATGGAACACCCGTTGATATGGTCTTCAATCCCTTAGGAGTACCCTCCCGAATGAATGTGGGACAAATATTTGAAAGCTCGCTCGGATTAGCGGGGGATCTGCTAAAGAAACATTATAGAATAGCACCCTTTGATGAGAGATATGAGCAAGAGGCTTCAAGAAAACTTGTGTTTTCAGAATTATATGAAGCCAGTAAAGAAACAAAAAATCCATGGGTATTTGAACCCGAGTACCCGGGAAAAAGCAGAATATTTGATGGAAGAACAGGCGACCCCTTTGAGCAACCTGTTCTAATAGGGAAGTCCTATATCTTAAAATTAATTCATCAAGTTGATGAGAAAATTCATGGGCGTTCTACTGGGCCCTACTCACTTGTTACACAACAACCGGTTAGAGGAAGAGCCAAGCAAGGGGGACAACGAGTAGGAGAAATGGAAGTTTGGGCTTTAGAAGGATTTGGTGTTGCTCATATTTTACAAGAGATACTTACTTATAAATCTGACCATCTTATAGCTCGCCAAGAAATACTTAATGCTACGATCTGGGGAAAAAGAATACCTAATCATGAGGATCCTCCAGAATCTTTTCGAGTGCTCGTTCGAGAACTACGATCTTTGGCTCTAGAACTGAATCATTTCCTTGTATCTGAAAAGAACTTCCAGGTTAATAGGGAGGAAGTTTGATCGGAATAAATATAAATTCTTTTCTTATTTCTATTTTATGATTGACCAATATAAACATCAACAACTTCAAATTGGACTCGTTTCCCCTCAACAAATAAAGGCTTGGGCTAACAAAAACCTACCTAATGGAGAAGTCGTTGGCGAAGTCACAAGGCCCTCTACTTTTCATTATAAAACCGATAAACCAGAAAAAGATGGATTGTTTTGCGAAAGAATCTTTGGACCCATAAAAAGCGGGATTTGCGCTTGTGGCAATTCTCGAGCGAGCGGAGCTGAAAACGAAGACGAAAGATTTTGCCAAAAATGCGGGGTCGAATTTGTGGATTCTCGGATACGAAGATATCAAATGGGATACATCAAACTCGCATGTCCCGTGACTCATGTGTGGTATTTGAAAGGTCTTCCTAGTTATATCGCGAATCTTTTAGATAAACCTCTTAAGAAGTTGGAGGGCCTAGTATACGGCGATTTCTCTTTTGCTAGGCCCAGCACTAAAAAACCCACTTTTTTACGATTACGAGGTTTATTCGAAGAGGAAATTGCATCCTGTAACCACAGCATTTCTCCCTTTTTTTCTACCCCAGGCTTTGCAACATTTCGAAATCGGGAAATTGCGACAGGAGCAGGTGCTATTAGAGAACAATTAGCAGATTTGGATTTGCGAATTATTATAGAGAATTCTTTGGTCGAATGGAAGGAATTAGAAGACGAGGGGTATAGTGGAGATGAGTGGGAAGATAGAAAAAGACGAATAAGAAAAGTTTTTTTGATTAGACGCATGCAATTGGCGAAACATTTTATTCAAACAAATGTAGAACCAGAATGGATGGTTTTGTGCTTATTACCGGTTCTTCCTCCCGAATTGAGACCTATTGTTTATAGGTCTGGAGATAAAGTAGTGACTTCAGACATTAATGAACTTTATAAGAGAGTTATCCGTCGGAACAACAATCTTGCCTATCTATTAAAAAGAAGTGAATTAGCGCCAGCAGATTTAGTAATGTGCCAGGAAAAATTGGTACAAGAAGCCGTGGATACACTTCTTGATAGTGGGTCCCGCGGGCAACCGACGAGGGATGGTCACAATAAAGTATAGCAAATCACTTTCAGATGTAATTGAAGGTAAAGAGGGAAGGTTTCGCGAGACTCTGCTTGGGAAACGGGTCGATTACTCGGGGCGTTCTGTCATTGTTGTGGGTCCTTCGCTTTCATTACATCAATGTGGATTACCTCTAGAGATAGCAATAAAGCTTTTTCAGCTATTTGTAATTCGCGATTTAATCACGAAACGCGCCACTTCTAATGTAAGGATTGCTAAAAGGAAAATTTGGGAAAAAGAACCCATTGTATGGGAAATACTTCAAGAAGTTATGCGGGGACATCCTGTACTGTTAAATAGAGCACCTACCCTGCATAGATTAGGCATACAGGCCTTTCAACCCACTTTAGTAGAGGGGCGTACTATTTCTTTACACCCATTAGTGTGTAAGGGTTTCAATGCGGACTTTGATGGAGATCAAATGGCTGTTCATCTACCTTTATCCTTGGAAGCTCAGGCAGAAGCCCGTTTACTTATGTTTTCTCATATGAATCTCTTATCTCCCGCTATTGGGGATCCTATTTGCGTACCAACCCAAGACATGCTTATCGGGCTTTATGTATTAACGATTGGAAAGCGTCGAGGTATTTGTGCAAATAGATATAATAGTTGCAGAAACTACCCAAATCTAAAAGTAAATTACAATAATAATAATAATTTTAAATATAGGAAAGATAAAGAACCCCATTTTTCTAGTTCTTATGATGCACTGGGAGCTTATAGACAAAAACTAATCAGTTTAGATAGTCCCTTGTGGCTACGATGGAACCTGGATCAACGCGTCATTGGGTCAAGAGAAGTTCCGATTGAAGTTCAATATGAATCTTTGGGGACTTATCATGAGATTTATGCCCACTATCTAATAATGGGAAATAGAAAAAAAGAAATTCGTTCGATATACATTCGAACCACTCTTGGTCATATTTCTTTTTATAGAGAAATAGAGGAAGCCATACAAGGATTTAGTCAGGCCTATTCATACACTACCTAAACAAGAAAGTTAGATTCGGCGATGCCCCTCCCCTTTCGGGGGGCATTCCGATTTCCCTAGTATCATCATTATTTGCCACGCGAATCCAGATTGAGATTGAGGCAATTAAGTTAATTAAATTTTCGAATCACTGACTCAGGCCCATTGTCGAATCCTACTCAGCAATTGTCGAATCCTACTCAGCCGAAAAGGGGGTACTTATGTATGGCGGAACGGGCCAATCTGGTCTTTCATAATAAAGAGATAGACGGAACTGGTATGAAACGACTTATTAGCAGATTAATAGATCATTTTGGAATGGGATATACATCCCATATACTGGATCAACTAAAGACTCTGGGCTTCCATCAAGCCACTACTACATCGATTTCGTTAGGAATCGAGGATCTTTTAACAATACCCTCTAAGGGATGGTTAGTCCAAGACGCGGAACAACAGAGTTTTCTTTTGGAGAAACACTATTATTATGGGGCTGTACACGCGGTAGAAAAATTACGCCAATCTGTTGAGATATGGTATGCGACAAGTGAATATTTGAAACAAGAAATGAATTCAAATTTTCGGATAACGGATCCTTCTAATCCAGTCTATCTAATGTCTTTTTCAGGAGCCAGAGGAAATGCATCTCAAGTACACCAATTAGTAGGTATGAGAGGATTAATGTCGGACCCTCAAGGACAAATGATTGATTTACCTATTCAAAGCAATTTACGCGAGGGACTTTCTTTGACAGAATATATAATTTCCTGCTATGGAGCCCGCAAAGGGGTTGTAGATACTGCTGTGCGAACAGCAGATGCTGGATATCTTACACGTAGACTTGTTGAAGTAGTTCAACATATTATTGTGCGTAGAAGAGATTGTGGTACTATCCGAGGTATTTCTGTAAGTCCTCAAAATGGGATGACGGAAAAACTTTTTGTCCAAACACTAATTGGTCGTGTATTAGCAGACGATATATATATCGGTTCACGATGCATTGCCGCGCGAAATCAAGATATTGGAATTGGATTAGTCAATCGATTCATAACTGCCTTTCGAGCACAACCATTTCGAGCACAACCAATATATATTAGAACCCCCTTTACTTGCCGAAGCACTTCTTGGATCTGTCAATTATGCTATGGCCGGAGTCCTACTCATAGTGATCTGGTCGAATTGGGAGAAGCCGTAGGTATTATTGCAGGTCAATCAATTGGGGAGCCAGGGACTCAACTAACATTAAGAACTTTTCATACTGGCGGAGTATTCACAGGGGGTACTGCCGACCTTGTACGATCCCCTTCGAATGGAAAAATAAAATTCAATGAGAATTTGGTTCACCCCACACGTACCCGTCATGGGCAGCCTGCTTTTCTATGTTATATAGACTTGCATGTAACTATTCAGAGTCAAGATATTCTATATAGTGTGAATATTCCCTCAAAAAGCTTGATTCTAGTGCAAAATGATCAATATGTAAAATCCGAACAAGTAATTGCGGAGATTCGTGCCGGAACGTCCACTTTACATTTTAAAGAAAGGGTACAAAAGCATATTTATTCTGAATCAGACGGCGAAATGCACTGGAGTACTGATGTTTACCATGCGCCCGAATATCAATATGGTAATCTTCGCCGATTACCAAAAACAAGCCATTTATGGATATTGTCAGTAAGTATGTGCAGATCCAGTATAGCGTCTTTTTCACTCCACAAGGATCAAGATCAAATGAATACTTATGGTAAAAAAGATAGGGAAATTCTTGATTATTCAACGTCGGATCGAATCATGTCCAATGGCCATTGGAATTTTATCTATCCTTCTATTTTTCAAGATAATTCAGATTTGTTGGCGAAAAAGCGAAGAAATAGGTTCGTCATTCCATTACAATATCATCAAGAACAAGAGAAAGAACTAATATCCTGTTTTGGGATTTCGATTGAAATCCCCCTTATGGGTGTTTTACGTAGAAATACTATTTTTGCTTATTTTGACGATCCCCGATACAGAAAAGATAAAAAGGGTTCAGGAATTGTTAAATTTAGATATAGGACCCTAGAAGAAGAATATAGGACTCGAGCGGAAGACTCAGAAGAGGAATATGAGACCCTAGAAGACGAATACAGGACCCGAGAGGACGAATATGAATATGAAACCCTAGAAGAATCTAAATATGGAATCCTAGAAGACGAATACGAATATGAAACCCTAGAAGACGAATATGGGAGCCCAGAAAACGAATATGGGAACCCAGAGAACGAATATAGGACTTTAGAGAAAGACTCAGAAGAGGAATATGGGAGCCCAGAGAGCAAATATAGGACCCAAGAGGACGAATATGGAACTCTAGAGGAAGACTCAGAAGACGAATATGGCAGCCCCGGGGAAAGCGCAGAGGAAAAATATGGTACTTTAGAGGAAGACTCAGAAGAAGATTCAGAGGACGAATACGAGAGCCCAGAGGAAGATTCCATCTTAAAAAAAGAGGGTTTGATTGAGCATCGAGGAACAAAAGAATTTAGTCTAAAATACCAAAAAGAAGTAGATCGGTTTTTTTTCATTCTTCAAGAACTTCATATCTTGCCGAGATCTTCATCCCTAAAGATACTTGACAATAGTATTATTGGAGTGAATACACAACTCACAAAAAATACAAGAAGTCGACTAGGCGGACTGGTCCGAGTGAAGAGAAAAAAAAGCCATACGGAACTCAAAATATTTTCCGGAGATATTCATTTTCCTGAAGAGGCGGATAAGATATTAGGTGGCTGTTTGATACCGCCAGAAAGACAAAAAAAAGATTCTAAGGAATCAAAAAAAAGGAAAAATTGGGTCTATGTTCAACGGAAAAAAATTCTCAAGAGCAAGGAAAAGTATTTTGTTTCCGTTCGCCCTACAGTGGCATATGAAATGGACGAAGGAAGAAATTTAGCAACACTTTTCCCGCAGGATCTCTTGCAAGAAGAAAATAATCTCCAAATTCGACTTGTCAATTTTATTTCTCATGAAAATAGCAAGTTAACTCAAAGAATTTATCACACAAATAGTCAATTTGTTAGAACTTGCTTAGTAGTGAATTGGGAACAAGAAGAAAAAGAAAAGGCTGGTGCTTCCCTTGTTGAGGTAAGAGCAAATGATCTTATTCGCGATTTCCTAAGAATTGAGTTAGTCAAGTCCACTATTTCGTATACACGAAAAAGGTATGGTAGGACAAGTGCAGGACCGATTCCCCATAATAGGTTAGATCGCGCCAATATCAATTCTTTTTATTCCAAGGCGAAGATTGAATCACTTAGCCAACATCCAGAAGCTATTGGCACTTTGTTGAATCGAAATAAAGAATACCACTCTTTGATGATTTTGTCGGCATCCAACTGTTCTCGAATTGGTTTATTCAAGAATTCAAAACATCCCAATGCGATAAAAGAATGGAATCCTAGAATTCCTATTCGAGAAATTTTTGGGCCCTTAGGCGCTATTGTAGCTAGTATATCGCATTTTTCTTCATCTTACTATTTACTAACGCATAATAAAATCCTGTTAAAAAAATATTTGTTCGTTGACAATTTAAAACAAACCTTCCAAGTACTTCAAGAACTTAAATACTCTTTAATAGATGAAAATAAAAGGATTTCTAATTTCGATAGTAACATAATGTTGGATCCATTCCTTTTGAATTGTCACTTTGTCCATCATGATTCTTGGGAAGAGACATTGGCAATAATTCACCTTGGACAATTTATTTGTGAAAATGTATGTCTATTTAAATCGCACATAAAAAAATCCGGTCAAATTTTCATTGTAAATATGAATTCCTTTGTTATAAGAGCAGCTAAACCTTATTTGGCCACTACAGGAGCAACTGTTAATGGTCATTATGGAGAAATCCTTTACAAGGGAGATAGGTTAGTTACGTTTATATATGAAAAATCGAGATCTAGTGACATAACGCAAGGTCTTCCAAAAGTGGAACAAATCTTTGAAGCGCGTTCAATTGATTCATTATCCCCGAATCTCGAAAGGAGAATTGAGGATTGGAATGAGCGTATACCAAGAATTCTTGGGGTCCCTTGGGGATTCTTGATTGGAGCTGAGCTAACCATAGCCCAAAGTCGTATCTCTTTGGTTAATAAAATCCAAAAGGTTTATCGATCCCAAGGGGTACAGATCCATAATAGACATATAGAGATTATTATACGCCAAGTAACATCAAAAGTGCGGGTTTCCGAAGATGGAATGTCTAATGTTTTTTCGCCTGGGGAATTAATCGGACTATTGCGAGCGGAACGAGCAGGACGAGCTTTGGATGAATCGATCTATTATCGGGCAATCTTATTGGGAATAACAAGGGCTTCCCTGAATACCCAAAGTTTCATATCTGAAGCAAGTTTTCAAGAAACTGCTCGAGTTTTAGCAAAAGCTGCCCTACGAGGTCGCATTGATTGGTTGAAAGGCTTGAAAGAAAACGTAGTTCTGGGGGGGATTATACCTGTTGGTACCGGATTCCAAAAATTTGTGCATCGTTCCCCACAAGACAAGAACCTTTATTTCGAAATAAAAAAAAAAAATCTATTCGCGTCGGAAATGAGAGATTTTTTGTTTCTCCATACAGAATTAGTTTCTTCAGATTCTGACGTAACAAACAATTTTTATGAGACATAAGAACCCCCATAAAAATATTTTTTACTTTACTAGACTTTTGAACTTAGAACACTAACAGGTCAAATTTTAGATTTTTAAGATTTTTATTTTAATAAGTAAAACAAGTCAGTTAATTCATTAAGGTGGTTATGTTTATACCATGTATCAATGGCCAACTCTTATCTTAGTACAAGGTTCTCTCGGAACAATTATTATTTATTTCAAGCTATTTCGGATCTTTCTTAATCTTCAAAAAGAACTAAATTCCGTAATGGAATGGTAGGATTAAAAAAAAGGAAGTGTGGAAAAAATGACAAGAAGATATTGGAACATTAATTTGAAAGAGATGATAGAAGCAGGAGTTCATTTTGGTCATGGTATTAAGAAATGGAATCCTAAAATGGCCCCTTACATTTCGGCAAAGCGTAAAGGTACTCATATTATAAATCTCGCTAGAACGGCTCGTTTTTTATCAGAAGCTTGTGATTTAGTTTTTGATGCAGCAAGTCAGGGAAAAAGTTTCTTAATTGTTGGTACCAAAAAAAGAGCAACAGATTTAGTAGCATCAGCTGCAATAAGGGCTCGTTGTCATTATGTTAATAAAAAGTGGTTCAGTGGTATGTTAACGAATTGGTCGATTACGAAAACTAGACTTTCTCAATTTAGAGACTTAAGAGCAGAAGAAAAAATGGGAAAATTCCACCATCTCCCAAAAAGAGATGTGGCAATCTTGAAGAGAAAATTATCTACTTTGCAAAGGTATCTCGGCGGGATCAAATATATGACGAGATTGCCAGACATTGTGATCGTCCTTGATCAGCAAAAAGAGTATATAGCTCTTCGGGAATGTGCCATTTTGGGGATTCCTACTATTTCTTTAGTCGATACAAATTGTGACCCGGATCTCGCGAATATATCGATTCCAGCCAACGATGACACTATGACTTCAATTCGATTGATTCTTAACAAATTAGTATTTTCAATTTGTGAGGGCCGTTCTCTCTATATAAGAAATCGTTGATTAAGAATATATAGTGAATTCTTGGGCAACTGCGTAAATTTATGGAATCACTTACTTTACTATATCTTTTTTTTTGCATAGAATTTTTTTTGCATAGAAAAAAGAAGGGGAATATTGATATATATTAGAGGGTATTGATATATATTATGATCTGATGTGCTTTCTTGGTATCCTAAATATAAGATTAATACTTCAAGTTGCTGAGTTGAGAAAGAGATGGTTGAATCAAAAGAATTCCTTTTTTGAAGTTCAATTTTTATCAGAGGACAATATGAATATTATACCTTGTTCCATTAAAACACTCAAGGGGTTATACGATATATCGGGTGTAGAAGTAGGCCAACACTTCTATTGGCAAATAGGAGGTTTCCAAATTCATGCCCAAGTACTCATCACTTCTTGGGTCGTAATTACTATCTTGCTAGGTTCAGTTGTCATAGCTGTTCGGAATCCACAAACCATCCCGACCGACGGTCAGAATTTTTTTGAATATGTCCTTGAGTTTATTCGAGACTTGAGCAAAACTCAGATTGGAGAAGAATATGGTCCCTGGGTTCCCTTTATTGGAACTATGTTCCTTTTTATTTTTGTTTCGAATTGGTCGGGTGCTCTTTTACCTTGGAAAATTATAGAGTTACCCCATGGGGAATTAGCAGCGCCCACGAATGATATAAATACTACTGTTGCTTTAGCTTTACTCACGTCAGCGGCATATTTTTATGCTGGTCTTAGCAAAAAAGGATTGAGCTATTTCGAGAAATATATTAAACCAACTCCAATCCTTTTACCAATTAACATCCTAGAAGATTTCACAAAACCATTATCGCTTAGCTTTCGACTTTTCGGGAATATATTGGCGGATGAATTAGTCGTTGTTGTTCTTGTTTCTTTAGTCCCCTTAGTAATCCCTATACCGGTCATGTTTCTTGGATTATTTACAAGCGGTATTCAAGCTCTTATTTTTGCAACATTAGCCGCAGCCTATATAGGTGAATCCATGGAGGGTCATCATTGAATTGACTCTTTTTGGAAATAGTATTTTTTTTTTTTGCAGCTTAGCTCAATTCATGCATGGTTCCAGATAATCTGCTTGGTTGCAAAAAAATAGTTAGAAATGCGTATGAATATATAGCCTAGAGTTGTAGGAGAGAGAATAGAATAGACTATATTATGGAATTTTCAAAGTATATATGCATTAAGGAGGGTGGAGTCAGGCTAGATCTATACTATAATATCCTTAATGTCTATAAGTGGAGTCCTCTTTTATGCAGGTTTCCACTTTAAGCAATGATTTTAGAATCCGATTCAATAGAAAATGAGAAAATATGCAAACAAAATAGAAGAAACAAATGTATATATATAGGATATTATATTATATATTCCTAGGTTAGATTCATTATCTAATCCGATATATGGATATGGAATTCCCTTCTATGTAGTTCGGACAATTCACATTATCATTTCAATTTGATTTCAATTTGTACTTTTTAGTTACTTTACTTCTCCCCAATAGAGCTTAGAAGTAAGAATTTATTGGTTGATTGTATCCTTAACCATTTCTTTTTTTTGACACGAGGAACTACTCACCATGAATCCACTAATTGCTGCTGCTTCTGTTATTGCTGCTGGATTGGCCGTAGGGCTTGCTTCTATTGGACCTGGAGTTGGTCAAGGTACTGCTGCAGGACAAGCTGTAGAAGGTATTGCGAGACAGCCAGAAGCAGAAGGTAAAATACGAGGTACTTTATTGCTTAGTCTAGCTTTTATGGAAGCTTTAACAATTTATGGACTAGTTGTGGCACTAGCGCTTTTATTTGCGAACCCTTTTGTTTAATCTTAAAAAAAAAATTCTTTCGATTTCGATTAGATACTTTTTTCTTTTTTTAGTAAATTGGTATTTGCTTCCACAATTCCAATTATATCAATACTTTATTTAATTTACTCCTATTTATTACTCCTGGAATTATCTATTTATCGGGACAGATAATACCCCATTCTAGGAAGGGCTGAGTTGAGTATTATTAATTTAGAAGATATGCTCACCTTCTTATTTCCCGTCCTTAGTTTAGGAAAGTGGAAAGTTTTTTCCTTTTATTTTAGGAATTTTGGGAACAGAACATTTCAACAAAGGAAGTCTTTCACCGGTCAAACAAGACGTAAGACTTAATCTAAAAGAAATTACTAGATTGAATCTATTTGCATTAAAAAAACCGATCAAAAAAGGGCGAGCGAAGTAAGTGATCGAAAAACTTTGTTCTTTGTTCGTCCTATCTATAAGAGGAGAGCATATGAAAAATGTAACCCATTCTTTCGTTTTTTTAGCTCACTGGCCATCCGCTGGCAGTTTCGGGCTTAATACCGATATTTTAGCAACAAATCTAATAAATCTAACTGTAGTGGTTGGTGTTTTGATTTTTTTTGGAAAGGGAGTGTGTGCGAGTTGTCTATTTCAAGAATAGATTGGATCTATCCGGCTGCACTTTATAATATTTTTTAGTATTTTTCGGATAAATAAGAAAAGGGTGCACGATCTCGACGAATTACTTCTGAATAAATTCAGAAATCATATGGAAGAACCATAGCATTTCGCGACTCATTGGTAAATCAACTTTGATTCTCTATAAACCAAGAATGTGAGACCATTAACACGGTTAAAGCTAAACTGCTTGAAGTCCAGGCAAAAAGAGGTACTCTTTCTACAACTATATTAGTATTAGTACCAATTTAAACGGGAAATAGCTAATGTAAAATTTATCTGATATAGAACACTCATATCGATAAAATGGTTTGAACTATTTACTAGAAAAAAAAGGGGGCACCCTGCCCTTTTTTAACCAATGCCGAATCGACGACCTATGTATAAAAAAGAGAAATTTTTTGGATTTGAAGAAAAAAAAAATAAAAAAGAATTCTATTAATTTTCATTTTCCATTTATTTAGTTAGTTTTTCTTAATGAAATTGAAATTATTAACTAGAGGGCAAATAAAAATAAAGAAACAACTTTGCTGACCATGATATATTTTTATCTAGGCGGAAGAGTCCTCTTAATATTTATCTAGTCTTATATAGGTTTCGGTATATTGAAATATAAACATAAAAAAGAAGATAGAGGATAGGCTCATTACTTAAAAAAAAGATATGGAAATAGCTATAGAAAAAAAAAAAGGAGCGTGAGAGCCAAATGAATCGAAAGATTCATGTTTGGTTCGGGAAGAGATCATAAAAGTTGTAAACTTACAAAATAATCTACTTTCATTAAAAGATTTATTAGATAATCGAAAACAGAGGATCTTGAGTACTATTCGAAATTCAGAAGAATTGCGTAGAGGGACCATTGAGCAACTCGAAAAAGCTCGGATTCGATTACAGAAAGTCGAACTAGAAGCGGATGAGTATCGAATGAATGGATACTCTGAGATAGAACGAGAAAAAGCAAATTTGATTAATGCTACTTCTATTAGTTTGGAACAATTGGAAAAGTCTAAAAACGAAACCCTTTATTTTGAAAAACAAAGGGCAATGAATCAGGTCCGACAGCGGGTTTTCCAACAGGCCGTACAAGGAGCTCTAGGAACTCTGAATAGTTGTTTGAATACCGAGTTACATTTCCGTACGATTCGTGCTAATATTGGCATTCTCGGGTCCCTGGAATGGAAGAAATAATTAAATTAATTAGGCCTTGAACTTCTACTTTCGTTTAGAATTTAGGCATTATTTTTCCCCTTGCTTCCGAAAAAAGAGTCAAGAAACACTAATGGCAACCCTTCGAGTCGACGAAATTCATAAAATTCTCCGCGAACGTATTGAACAATATAATAGGAAAGTAGGGATTGAGAATATAGGTCGCGTAGTTCAAGTGGGGGATGGGATTGCTCGTATTATAGGTCTTGGTGAAATAATGTCAGGTGAATTAGTCGAATTTGCAGAAGGTACTAGGGGTATTGCTCTGAATTTGGAATCCAAAAATGTTGGGATTGTATTAATGGGCGATGGGTTGATGATACAAGAGGGAAGTTTTGTAAAAGCAACAGGAAGAATTGCTCAGATACCCGTGAGTGAGGCTTACTTGGGTCGTGTTGTAAATGCTCTGGCTAAACCTATTGATGGGAAAGGCGAAATTATAGCTTCCGAATCTCGCTTAATTGAATCTCCTGCTCCAAGTATAATTTCCAGGCGTTCCGTATACGAACCTCTTCAAACAGGGCTTATTGCTATCGATTCGATGATCCCTATAGGGCGCGGTCAGCGAGAGTTAATTATTGGGGACAGACAGACTGGCAAAACAGCAGTAGCCACAGATACAATTCTCAATCAAAAAGGGCAAGGTGTAATATGTGTTTATGTAGCTATCGGTCAAAGAGCATCCTCCGTAGCTCAAGTAGTAACTACTTTCCATGAGGAGGGGGCCATGGAATACACTATTGTAGTAGCTGAAATGGCGGATTCACCTGCTACATTACAATACCTCGCTCCTTATACGGGAGCAGCCCTGGCTGAGTATTTTATGTACCGCGAACGGCATACTTTAATAATTTATGATGATCTCTCCAAACAGGCACAAGCTTATCGCCAAATGTCCCTTCTATTAAGAAGACCTCCCGGACGTGAGGCTTATCCAGGGGATGTTTTTTATTTGCATTCACGCCTTTTAGAAAGAGCCGCTAAATTAAATTCTCTTTTAGGCGAAGGAAGTATGACCGCTTTACCAATAGTTGAGACTCAATCTGGAGACGTTTCCGCCTATATTCCTACTAATGTAATCTCCATTACAGATGGACAAATATTCTTATCTGCGGATCTATTCAATGCCGGAATTCGACCCGCTATTAATGTGGGTATTTCTGTTTCCAGAGTAGGATCCGCGGCTCAAATTAAAGCCATGAAACAAGTAGCTGGCAAATCAAAATTGGAACTAGCGCAATTCGCAGAGTTACAAGCCTTTGCACAATTCGCCTCTGCTCTCGATAAAACAAGTCAGAATCAATTGGCAAGGGGTCGACGATTAAGGGAATTGCTTAAACAATCCCAGGCAAATCCTCTCCCAGTGGAAGAGCAGATAGCTACTATTTATACCGGAACAAGAGGATATCTTGATTCGTTAGAAATTGAACAGGTAAATAAATTTCTGGATGAGTTACGTAAACATCTAAAAGATACTAAACCTCAATTCCAAGAAATTATATCTTCTAGCAAGACATTCACCGAGCAAGCGGAAATCCTTTTGAAGGAAGCTATTCAGGAACAGCTGGAACGGTTTTCTCTTCAGTAACAAATAAATTTTGCATGTCTACTCTTGTTAGTAGAATAGGAATCGTTGAGAAAGCTTTTTCATTTGAATCATGCAAAAAAGTTTTCTTTGTTTTTAGTTTAGTATAGTTATTTAAAGAATAGATAGAAATAAGATTGCGTCCAATAGGATTTGAACCTATACCAAAGGTTTAGAAGACCTCTGTCCTATCCATTAGACAATGGACGCTTTTCTTTCATATTTTATTCTTTCTTTTATTTTTTTGCTTCTTCCGAGAAAAAACTGTTAGACCAAAACTCTTTTAGGAAATCAAAAAATCCAGATACAAATGCATGATGTATATATTATATCATGCATATATCATAAAGAAGGAGTATGGAGGCGGTAGTGGGAATCGAACCCGCAACCCCAAGGTTATGAGCCTTATGAGCTACCAAACTGCTCTATACTCTTAAACTAAAGAGGGGTAACTAGTGGATAAAAGAGGGTTGGATACGCCCCTCTACCAATATCTATACAAATAGAATAGTCCATTTATACAGAATGGTAAAGAGGGCTCCTCTATGATTATCAATTCCAGAAATCCATACAAATACGAAAGGGTATTTTATCCTTACCAACTGGATCTTGTTGCACCCGGTAACAAACATTCATAAACCATTTCTCGAAGTACGTGTCCGGATAGCCCAAAATGTCGATAGTTAGCTCTAGGTCTTCCGGTCAAAAAACAACGTCGATGAAGGCGTGTAGGTGCACTATTACGCGGTAGGGATTGCAATTTTTCTCGCATTTTCGTTTTTTCACTCAAACTCAAGGGAGAAACTTTGCTTCTTATCTTTTTTTTTAAAGATTGACGAATCAAATGATATTTCTGTTCTAATTTCTGCCGCTTCTTCTCCCTCTGAATCAAACTTTTTTTTGCCATAATGTGTCGTTGCTATTATTACCAAGTATACGGTTCTAATCCTAGATGGAAAAATAAATAGAAAAAGAAATCTAAAAAGGCAGATCCTCCCTCTCTATCAAGAGTAATGAACTAGGTGCTGATACAGTACAAAAAAACAAACTAAATTAACCAAACTTGCCTGATGTTGAGGCAATCAAGAAAGCTGCATAAGTGAATATATAACCCACGGAAAAGTGAGCTAATCCAACCAATCTTGCTTGCACAATGGAAAGAGCCACGGGCTTATCTCTCCAGCGAATTAAATTAGCTAAAGGTGTGCGTTCATGAGCCCATGCTAAAGTCTCAATTAATTCCTGCCAATACCCCCGCCAGGAAATTAAGAACATAAATCCAGTAGCCCAAACAAGATGTCCAAATAAGAACATCCACGCCCATACCGATAAACTATTCATCCCAAAAGGATTATATCCATTGATAAGTTGTGAAGAGTTTAACCATAGGTAATCTCTTAACCATCCCATCAAATAAGTGGAGGATTCATTAAATTGTGAAACGTTGCCCTGCCATAATGTGATATGTTTCCAATGCCAATAAAAAGTAACCCACCCAATGGTATTTAACATCCAGAAAACTGCCAAATAAAATGCGTCCCAAGCAGAAATATCACAAGTACCGCCGCGCCCTGGGCCGTCACAAGGAAAACTATATCCAAAATCCTTTTTATCTGGCATTAATTTGGAACCGCGTGCATCTAAAGCGCCCTTTACTAAAATCAATGTAGTTGTATGCAAACCTAGAGCAATAGCATGATGAACCAAGAAATCCCCAGGTCCTATTGTTAAGAAAAGCGAATTACTATTCTCATTAACAGCATTCAACCATCCGGGCAACCATAGGCTTCGACCCGCATTGAAAGCGGGGCCATTCGTTGAAGATAAGAGTATATCGAACCCATATGTCGTCTTGCCATGAGCAGATTGTATCCATTGGGCAAATATAGGTTCGATCAAGATTTGCTTTTCTGGAGTACCAAAAGCAAGCATGACGTCGTTATGAACATAAAGGCCCAAGGTATGGAATCCTAGAAAGAGGCTAGCCCAACTTAAATGAGATATGATAGCTTCTTTATGGTCTAACATTCTTGCCAATACATTATCCTCATTCTGTTCCGGATTGTAATCCCTAATGAAAAAAATAGCTCCATGAGCAAAAGCCCCTGTCATGATGAACCCTGCAATATATTGGTGATGAGTATATAAAGCAGCTTGAGTAGTAAAGTCTTGTGCTATGAATGCATAAGGAGGTAAAGAGTACATATGTTGAGCTCTAAGGAAGTAATAACCCCTAAAGAAGCTAGAGCAAGACCTAACTGAAAATGAATCGAATTGTTGATTGTGTCATAAAGGCCCTTATGCCCACGCCCTAATCGACCCCCCGGAGGAGTATGCGCTTCTAAAAGATCTTTAATACTGTGCCCAATTCCGAAGTTAGTTCGATACATGTGACCGGCAATGAGAAAAATAAATGCAATAGCTAAATGATGGTGAGCCATATCGGTCAGCCACAAACTTTGTGTTTGTGGATGGAATCCCCCAAGAAGAGTTAGAATGGCAGTTCCCGCTCCTTGAGCGGTACCAAATAAATGATTACTCGAATCAGGGTTTTGGGCATAAAGATTCCATTGACCCGTCAAAAGGGGTCCCAACCCCTGGGGATAGGGTAATACATCTAAGAAATTATTCCATCGAACGTACTCCCCCCTGGATGCGGGAATAGCAACATGAACTAAATGTCCTGTCCAAGCCAAAGAACTTACCCCGAAAAGTCCTGACAAATGATGATTGAGACGAGATTCCGCGTTTTTGAACCACGAAAGGCTTGGTTTCCATTTGGGTTGTAGATGTAACCAACCCGCTATTAAGGACAGCGTAGAAAGAAATAATAGAAAAAGAGCTCCAGTATAAAGATCCTCATTGGTGCGTAATCCTATTGTATACCACCACTGATAAACTCCAGAATAAGCAATATTCACTGGACCAGCAGCACCTCCTCGAGTAAAGGCTTCCACAGCGGGTTGACCAAAATGAGGATCCCAAATCGCATGAGCAATAGGTCTTACGTGTAAAGGATCCTGTATCCATGATTCAAAATTTCCTTGCCAAGCTACATGAAACAGATTTCCGGACGTCCATAGAAAGATTATTGCTAATTGCCCAAAGTGAGAAGCAAAAATGTTCTGATAAAGACGTTCTTCAGTAATATCATCATGACTTTCGAAATCATGTGCGGTAGCAATACCAAACCAAATACGACGAGTAGTGGGGTCCTGAGCTAAGCCTTGGCTAAACCTGGGAAATCTTAATTCCATAATGCCTTTCAAATCCTCCTAGCCACTATCCTACTGCAATAATTCTCGCTAAGAAGAATGCCCATGTCGTGGCAATTCCACCCAGAAGGTAATGGGTTACTCCTACAGCGCGTCCTTGTATAATGCTCAAGGCTCTAGGCTGAGTAGCAGGAGCAACTTTTAATTTGTTATGAGC
>NW_028259978.1:27500-29329 GCF_056163025.1 Triticum urartu | reverse complement strand
TTACGATTCTACCAGATATGTCTTTTTGATTCCGTCGAAAATCTATTTTACGGTATAGGCGCTTATGACCTCCCCCTCTATGCCTTGCGGTAATGATTCCTCTGGAATTACGACCTTTACCACAACGGTGCCGTCCATGGATCAAATTATTTCGTGGATTGGATTTCACTTGCCTGTCTACGGTTCCCTTGCGTGTGCTCGGGATAGGTGTTTTGTATAAATGTTTCGCCGTATTATTAAGTATTCTCCTTTAGTTTTTTTCTCTATCTAGAAGTGGAATAGAATAACCCGGTTGAAGGGTAATGATCATACGTCTGTAATGCATTGTATGGCCCAGAATAGGTCCTATTCTTCTACCTTTTCCAGGTAGTCGATGGCTATTCACAGCTACCACCTTAACACCAAAGAAGAGTTCGACCCAATGCTTTATTTCTGTCTTAGTGAATCCCGATTCGACATTAAAAGTATATTGATTCTTTCCCAATAAACGAAGACTTTTTTCTGTAAATACTGCGTATTTGATTCCATCCATAAATCGACTTTCCCTCCTATGCTCTGAGTTCCAGTATCGATAAGAATTCGAGTTCTTATTGTTCTTATGTTATGGTATGAATATACCATACCAATTCGTTATGTATGGATGATGGATGAGATTCCATGGATAGAGAGCCAGTTCCAATAGACTTATGGAATGTTCCCGTTCGTGTGCATCCAGCAGGAATTGAACCCGCAAATTTACCAATTATGAGTTGGGCGCTTTAACCATTCAGCCATGGATGCTTAACAGGGATCATCGTACATCGTAAATAACCAATTTTCATATAGAAAGACATATCATAGAAAAATGAAATCGAAAATATTCCGAGATGGCAAATATTCGGAGATGACTATGAAAACACCTCTCTGGATCCTCGAATTGAAAGAGAGATTGAGAGGGATCAAGAATCCTAATTCTCGCTATTTGGAATGGATCCAATTCTATTGAGTCTGACTCATAGTGATCATTTCTCTTTAGCAAAGAATGACCTTGGTTATCAAAGGATTGAACAACCGGGATCCATTTACTTATGATACCTAGTTGGCATTGATAACAAGGATCTAATGAATTATGAGTTTAATAGATCCTCTTTAGCAGAAAGACGTATATTCCTTGCTCATTATCAGACAATCACTTATTCCCAAACCTCGTGTGGGACTAATCGTTTTCATTTACCATCTCATGGAAAACCCTTTTCGTTCCGCTTAGCCCTATCGGGTATTTTAGTGATAGGTTCTGTAGGAACTGGACGATCCTATTTGGTCAAATACCTAACGAAAAATTACGATTTTCCTTTCATTAAGGTACGAGGGCTTCTTATTCCACAAGAACGAAAGCACCTTTTCATTCTTTCATATACTAGGGGTTTTTACTTGGAAAAGACAATGTTCCATACTAAAGGATTCGGGTCCATAACCACGAGTTCCAGTGCACTAGATCTTGTAGCACTTAGCAACGAAGCCCTATCCATTAGTATTCCACATAAGAAATCCATTCTAGAAAAAAATACAATTAGATTAGCTCTTCATAGACAAACTTGGGGTTTGCGAGCCAAGGTAAGATCGGCTCGGGATCATGGGACCCTTTTCTATCAGATAGGAGGGGCTCTTGTACAAAATAGACTTACTAAGTAATAACCCCATAGAATCTATCTATATAAAGATAAAGAGGCAATCGTGTCAGGAAGCGGGTTTTTCTTTGGCCAAAAGGTACTTCGAACTTGGAACGAGCATGAAGAGATTAACGAGACTTCTTTCTCTTTTGAGTTTTTCTGGCGGACCTGCCGCGCAAG
>NW_028259978.1:0-10000 GCF_056163025.1 Triticum urartu | reverse complement strand
GTTGAATATTCGGGAGCAGTAATTTAATCGTTCAAATTTTTTTCTTGTTTTATTATTTTTTTAGTAGTCTTATAGTAGTCTTAGATTTTTCATTTTGATGAGCCTCGCTTTGAGGAATTCATGGAATAATCCATTTTCATGGAATAATGAATTAAGGAAGAAAGGATATGAGTCTACCGCTTACAAGAAAAGATCTCATGATAGTCAATATGGGCCCTCAACACCCATCAATGCATGGTGTTCTTCGACTGATCGTTACTCTCGATGGTGAGGATGTTATTGATTGTGAACCCATATTAGGGTATTTACACAGAGGAATGGAAAAAATCGCGGAAAACCGAACTATTATACAATACTTACCTTATGTAACAAGGTGGGATTATTTAGCTACTATGTTTACAGAAGCAATAACAGTAAATGCACCAGAATTCTTGGAGAATATTCAAATACCACAAAGAGCCAGCTATATTAGGGTAATTATGTTAGAATTAAGCCGGATAGCTTCTCACTTGCTATGGCTTGGACCTTTTATGGCGGATCTCGGCGCACAGACTCCTTTTTTCTATATTTTTAGAGAGAGAGAATTAATATATGATCTATTTGAAGCTGCTACAGGTATGCGAATGATGCACAATTACTTTCGCATCGGAGGAGTAGCCGCCGATCTACCTTATGGATGGATCGATAAATGTTTAGATTTCTGTGATTATTTTTTACGCGGAGTTGTTGAATATCAACAACTTATTACACAGAATCCAATTTTTTTAGAGCGAGTTGAAGGAGTAGGTTTTATTAGCGGAGAAGAAGCAGTAAATTGGGGCTTATCGGGACCGATGTTACGAGCTTCTGGAATACAATGGGATCTTCGTAAAGTAGATCCTTATGAGTCTTACAACCAATTTGATTGGAAAGTCCAATGGCAAAAAGAAGGGGATTCGTTAGCTCGCTATTTAGTACGAATTGGTGAAATGAGGGAATCCATCAAAATAATTCAACAAGCTGTAGAAAAAATTCCTGGAGGACCTTATGAAAATTTAGAAGTCCGACGCTTTAAGAAAGAAAATAATTCTGAATGGAATGATTTTGAGTATAAATTTCTTGGTAAAAAACCTTCGCCCAATTTTGAATTGTCAAGACAAGAGCTTTATGTAAGAGTAGAAGCCCCAAAAGGTGAATTAGGGATTTATCTAGTAGGAGATGATAGCCTTTTCCCCTGGAGATGGAAAATCCGTCCACCCGGGTTTATTAATTTGCAAATTCTTCCTCAGCTAGTTAAAAAAATGAAATTGGCTGATATCATGACGATATTAGGTAGTATAGATATCATTATGGGGGAAGTTGATCGTTGAAATGATAATAGATAGGGTAGAGGTAGAAACTATCAATTCTTTTTCGAAATTGGAATTATTAAAAGAAGTCTATGGACTGATATCGATTCTACCCATTTTGACCCTCCTTTTGGGAATAACAATAGAGGTACTCGTAATTGTGTGGTTAGAAAGAGAAATATCTGCGTCGATACAACAACGTATTGGTCCTGAATATGCTGGCCCCCTGGGCCTGCTTCAAGCTATAGCAGATGGGACTAAGCTACTTTTTAAAGAAGATATTCTGCCATCCCGAGGAGATATTTCTTTATTTAGCATTGGACCCTCTATAGCAGTCATATCAGTTTTATTAAGTTTTTTAGTTATCCCTTTGGGATATCATTTTGTTTTAGCCGATCTTAGTATTGGTGTTTTTTTATGGATTGCCATTTCAAGTATAGCTCCTATTGGTCTTCTTATGGCAGGATATAGCTCAAATAATAAATATTCTTTTTCAGGCGGTCTACGAGCTGCTGCTCAATCCATTAGTTATGAAATACCATTAACTTTTTGTGTGCTAGCAATATCTCTACGTGTGATTCGTTAAAATAGATCTTTTTCCTATAAAATCCATTAACTATTTATATTCCTTTTCTTATTTAGTATTTGGGTTGGTAAGTTAAACTAGATAGCTATATGAGTGAAACAAAACAGCTTATAAATTTGTAGTAAAAAGAAAAAATCTCATTTCCTACGTACAAGAAAAAAGTGGAAGTAAACATAAGCAGTGTAAACTCTTTATCCCAAGGTTGATATTTTTTAATTAGTCATCATATCTTGAAGCGGCCAAGAATAAAGGATTCACGATATGGAATTCCATTACTAGAATACTCCTAGTTATTACTATAACTTAATAATCCATAAGAAGAATCCACCAAAAGTTAGTGAAGGGTTAGGAACACTAAAGTACATAAAGGATTAGTAATGGAAAATCTAAAACATTAGAGATTTTTGCCCATAAAAGGAATCATAATAAGGACTTGCAATTTGTAGAAATTATCAAGTAGTACTTTCTTCGGATTCCGATCCAGAGTATGTTCCCATTCACTTGTTAAGGAAATGGCTATCAAGAACGAATTAACCCTTTATCCATTTTTTCTTTTTAAATACCCCCTCCCTGGGGAAAGAAGAATAGTAAAAAAGATATGGAGTGCACTAGAAAAAATTTTCATTATTTCCTTCCTCTATCCATATTCATGCAGAATTGCTCATGAACTAATACCCAACTCTTTCCATTTATTAATTGAATTCCTATAACAAGTAACAAGTGTTTTATTCCAAGATTAAGTTATTACTGAACAAAGAAAAATTTTCATTATATTATAAAGGATGAGATCAATTCGGAAGCGCTTTTTCTTATTCTAGCAGACGGAATTCCTTTGGTCTAATTTAGGACTTTCAAATCTATTTTATTTTATCTAATTCTATCTACGCCCCCGGGGCTAGGAACAAAACAGTCCTTTCCTTTTTCTGATCATAGAGAAGCCGTATGAAGCTAAGGTTTCATGTACGGTTTTGAAATAGCGGTGGGAACTGTGATGTTATCACCGACTATGATTATCTAACAGTTCAAGTACAGTTGATATAGTTGAAGCACAGTCAAAATACGGTTTTTTTGGATGGAATATTTGGCGTCAGCCTATAGGTTTTCTGGTTTTTTTAATTTCTTCTTTGGCAGAATGTGAAAGATTACCCTTTGATTTACCAGAAGCGGAGGAAGAATTAGTAGCAGGTTACCAAACTGAATATTCCGGTATCAAATATGGTTTATTTTATCTTGTTTCTTACCTAAATTTATTAGTTTCTTCTTTATTTGTAACAGTTCTCTACTTGGGCGGGTGGAATTTATCTATTCCCTATATATCCTTTTTTGATTTTTTCCAAATGAATAAAGCAGTTGGAATTTTGGAAATGACAATGGGTATATTTATTACATTAACTAAAGCTTATTTATTTCTCTTCATTTCTATCACAATAAGATGGACTTTACCGAGGATGAGAATGGATCAGTTATTAAATCTTGGATGGAAATTTCTTTTACCTATTTCCCTGGGCAATCTCTTATTAACAACCTCTTCTCAACTTGTTTCACTATAAATAAGATAATACAATAATAGTAAGAATATTTTCAACACAAAAGCTCTCTCAAACAAGAGAAAGAAACATATCTTTTTCATAGATATTTAGAATGAATATGTTCCCTATGGTAACTGGGTTCATGAGTTATGGTCAACAAACAATACGTGCTACAAGGTACATAGGTCAAAGTTTCATAACTACCTTATCCCACACAAATCGTTTACCTATAACGATTCACTACCCTTATGAAAAATCAATTACACCAGAGCGTTTCCGAGGGCGAATCCACTTTGAATTTGATAAATGTATTGCTTGTGAAGTATGTGTTCGCGTATGTCCGATAGATTTACCCGTTGTGGATTGGAGATTTGAAAAGGATATTAAAAGAAAACAATTGCTTAATTATAGTATTGATTTCGGAGTTTGTATATTTTGTGGCAATTGTGTTGAGTACTGTCCAACAAGCTGTTTATCAATGACTGAAGAATATGAACTTTCTACCTATGATCGTCATGAATTGAATTACAATCAAATTGCTTTAAGTCGGTTACCAATCTCCATAATGGGAGATTACACAATTCAAACAATTAGGAATTCGTCTGAAAGTAAAATAAACAAAGAAAAATCTTCGAATTCAAGAACGATTACTGATTACTAAACTTTGATTTTGTCTTTCTGTTATAAAAATCTAATAATTCTTTATTAAACTTTAAAATTAAACTATAAAGAAAAACGAAAAACTACTGCTTATTGGAAATTATTTCTTATTTTAAATCAGACTAGATTTTCGTGATATAATATAATTTATAACTATAAGTTTATACACAAAAAAATACCCTAATCCTTTTTTCCTTCCTTGAATCCTTTAGTTTTAGTCAGTTCATGAAAAATTTTATACTATTAATTTCTTTTTATCCATAATGGATTTACCTGGACCAATACATGAGATTCTTATGCTATTTGGGGGATTTGTTCTTCTACTAGGGGGTCTAGGAGTAGTATTACTTACCAACCCCATTTATTCTGCCTTTTCGCTGGGATTAGTTCTTGTTTGTATATCCTTATTCTATTTTTTATTAAATTCCTACTTTGTAGCTGTCGCACAACTTCTTATTTATGTGGGAGCCATAAATGTCTTGATCATATTCGCTGTAATGTTCGTAAATGGCTCAGAATGGTCTAAAGATAAGAATTATTGGACTATTGGAGATGGGTTCACTTCACTCGTTTGTATAACTATTGTTTTTTCACTAATGACTACTATCCCAGATACGTCGTGGTATGGAATTCTTTGGACTACAAGATCAAACCAAATAGTAGAACAGGGTCTCATAAATAATGTTCAACAAATTGGAATTCATTTAGCAACCGATTTTTATCTTCCGTTTGAACTCATTTCCATAATTCTTCTAGTTTCTTTAATAGGTGCAATTACTATGGCTCGGCAATAAGAAAACTTAGAAAAAGTACAAATTATAAGAATTGCAAATCTAAAATAAATAACTAAAGAATCACAATTTTGATTTAGTAAAATCCATCTACTGCCAACAAATACCTCCTTTTTTTTTTTTTTTTTTTTCTTTTGTTGTGTAATTGTTCTATTGTAATTAATTGAATCGGTTCAATTCTTGCCCTCATATTGAAATGAATCGAGATTGATAAGGAGTTAGTTAATGATGTTTGAGCATGTACTTTTTTTGAGTGTCTATTTATTTTCGATTGGTATCTATGGATTGATCACAAGCCGAAACATGGTTAGAGCTCTAATATGTCTTGAACTTATACTGAATTCAATTAATCTAAATCTCGTAACATTTTCTGATCTATTTGATAGTCGCCAATTAAAAGGAGATATTTTCGCAATTTTTGTTATAGCCCTTGCAGCTGCTGAAGCCGCTATTGGACTATCCATTCTTTCTTCCATCCATCGTAATAGGAAATCCACTCGTATCAATCAATCTAATTTATTGAATAATTAGACTTTTGAATAATTAGACATAGAATCCTCTAAACAAAGGCGCACATATTAAAATAAATAGAAATCAATACTATTTTCTTAGTATTATTTGAGAATATCCATTTTTTTTAGTAGATTATTGCATAGTATTCTTTTTCACTTAAATGAATTTTTGTATTTGTAATTCATTGATATTGCAATTTGAATATTGCAATAATTTATATTGAAAAGACGATAGCCAATTTATTGGCTAATTCGAATTCGTCTGTACAATTCGTAAAATTCTTTCTTATTTCTTATTTATTGTTGAAATCCAAAATTAAAGTCTCTTGGCTCTCTTCACGCTTTCTCACAAACAGATTAAAAAATAGATTTTTTTTTTTGAAGTTTGGATAAACCATTGCTTCGTCTGGTGTCTACAATACATATGACTCATTATAGTACTAATTTCATTTTTACCAGATCGAAAAATTTTATGTTGAAAAGAAAAATTTATAGATCCAATGTCACATTCCGTAAAAATTTACGATACATGTATAGGATGCACTCAATGTGTACGAGCTTGTCCAACAGATGTATTAGAAATGATACCCTGGGATGGATGTAAAGCCAAGCAAATTGCTTCCGCGCCGAGAACCGAAGATTGTGTGGGTTGTAAGAGATGTGAATCTGCCTGCCCGACAGATTTTTTAAGTGTCCGCGTTTATTTAGGGCCTGAAACAACACGTAGCATGGCTCTATCTTATTGATACGTTACAAAAAACTTCACTCGAATCGTCTGATTCCTCTTTACCGAAGAAGCCTGTGCTCGAAATAATCGAGCACGGGCTTTTCTGGTCAAAACGTATCTTGTCTTTATCACTTTATCATGAGTTATTTTCCTTGGTTAACAATACTTGTTGTTTTGCCGATATTTGCAGGTTCATTAATTTTCTTTTTACCTCATAAGGGAAACAAAGTCGTTAGGTGGTATACTATATCTATTTGTTTATTAGAATTCCTTCTAATGACTTATGCGTTCTGTTATCATTTCCAACTGGAGGATCCCTTAATCCAATTAAAGGAGGATTATAAATGGATAGATGTCTTCGATTTCCACTGGAGATTGGGAATCGATGGACTTTCATTAGGATCTATTTTATTGACAGGATTTATCACTACTTTAGCTACTTTAGCAGCTTGGCCAATTACACGGAATTCGCGATTATTCTATTTCCTGATGCTCGCAATGTATAGTGGTCAAATAGGATTATTTTCTTCGCGAGACCTTTTACTTTTTTTTATCATGTGGGAGTTAGAATTAATTCCTGTTTACTTACTTTTATCCATGTGGGGGGGGAAGAGGCGTCTATATTCAGCTACAAAGTTTATTTTGTATACTGCAGGCGGTTCCATTTTTTTCTTAATCGGAGTTCTGGGTATGGGCTTATATGGTTCCAACGAACCAGGATTAGATTTGGAAAGATTAATTAATCAATCATACCCTGCAACCTTGGAAATACTTTTATATTTTGGCTTCCTTATTGCTTATGCTGTCAAATTGCCGATTATACCCCTACATACGTGGTTACCAGATACCCATGGGGAAGCACATTATAGTACATGTATGCTTTTAGCGGGAATATTATTAAAGATGGGAGCATATGGATTGATTCGGATCAACATGGAATTGTTACCTCATGCTCATTATCTATTTTCGCCCTGGTTAGTAATAATAGGAGCGATCCAAATAATCTATGCAGCTTCAACTTCTCTTGGTCAACGAAATTTCAAAAAAAGAATAGCTTATTCCTCTGTATCTCACATGGGTTTCATAATTATAGGAATTGGTTCCATAACCAACATTGGACTCAATGGAGCTATTTTACAAATATTATCCCATGGATTTATTGGTGCTACACTTTTTTTCTTGGCAGGAACCGCTTCTGATAGAATGCGTCTTGTTTATCTCGAAGAACTGGGGGGAATATCTATCCCAATGCCTAAAATTTTTACCATGTTTAGTAGCTTTTCAATGGCTTCTCTTGCCTTACCAGGAATGAGTGGTTTTGTCGCAGAATTAGTAGTATTTTTTGGACTAATTACTAGTCCAAAATTTCTGTTAATGCCAAAAACACTAATTACTTTTGTAATGGCAATTGGAATGATATTAACTCCTATTTATTTATTATCTATGTTACGCCAGATGTTCTATGGATACAAGCTATTTAATGTTCCAAACGCAAATTTTGTGGATTCTGGACCACGAGAACTCTTTATTTTAATCTGTATCTTTTTACCAGTAATAGGAATTGGTATTTATCCAGATTTTGTTCTCTCCCTATCCGTTGACAGGGTAGAGGCTCTCTTATCCAATTATTATCCTAAATAGGTTTGCTTTTTTTTACTCGTCTGCTCTATTAATGCAGAAATAAGTAAAAAAGTATATAATGCAGAAATAAGTAAAAAAGTATAATTAGATCTATCTCGAATTTTTGAGAACCCTTTGATAAGGCGTTCAAGGGGTTCTCAAATAAAACATAAAAGTAAAAACCTTCATTTCATGAAGGTTTTATTTTATGTAATCATTTAGGTGTTAATGTAAACGAACCATAACTATGTAAGCCTATTCCTAATAGATTTATACCAAAATAACAAATCCAAATTATAAGAAATCCTATCAAAGCTATAAGTGCAGAATTCGTACCCTTCCAATTTGGATTTGTTCTACTATGTAAATAAATTGCGAATATGGTCCAAGTAATAAATGCCCAAGTTTCCTTAGGATCCCAATTCCAATAGGATCCCCAGGCCTCATTAGCCCATACTGCTCCACAAAGAATACCTACGGTTAAAAGGGTAAATCCTAGGCTAATGACACGATAACTCCAAGAATCCAAACGCTCCGTTAATTGATATTTGTAATAATTTGGAAATGAAGGGACAGAGGTTCTTTTTAAAGCACTTCTTTTTGCATAAAAATATTTAATATCACTAAAGAAAAATGTTTTATTTAAAACATTTTTTTTCTTTTTAGAAAAGAAATGGAAATTATTTCGAAATCTAATGATTAGAATAGCGGCAGATAATAAGGATCCGCACAAAAGAGTTGCATAGCTTAATAACATCATACTGACATGCATCATTAACCACTGAGATTGTAGAGCAGGTACTAGTATCGTGGATTGATGCATTTCAGTTAAAAGACCCGATGTGGCAAAGCCTTGCGTTAAAATAGTACTTGGCGTAGTTATTGTGCTTAAATCATTTTTAGAGTTCTGTATTTTAGGAATGGTATGAAGAATATACAGGGCCCATGAAAGGAAGATCAATGACTCATATAAATTACTTAATGGAAAATGTCCCGAGGAAGCCCAACGAGAAACTAAGAATCCTGTTATAGAGAAAAAAGTAACTATCATTCCTTTTTCTGACGAATCGCGTAATCCTCCAAGTTCACGAACTAATAAGGTTATAAAATGAATCGTAATCACAATTGAAATCGTTGAGAAAGAGATATGAGTTAGTATATGTTCTAAAGTTGCAAATAGCATAAGGGGAAGGTCCCATTACAAAATTGTAAATTTCGAATTGATTTCTAATCTATTGTATTCTTTTTCAAGAATGCCGCCACTCGGATTCGAACCGAGATGCTTGAGCACTGCTTCCTAAGAGCAGCGTGTCTACCAATTTCACCATGGCGGCTAACTTCAAATAATAGGTAACTTAAAAGAATAATAGCTATTATCTTGGGAATCGTCGATATTGGGAAAGTCCATAAAATTTAGGAACATTAGAGTTTTCATTAAAATAGACTTCGTTTGGTAGTATCGTTTCCATTTTTTTTTTTTACAATAAACTCTTGCTTTGCCCAATAGAAACACAAACACTGCTTGAAAGAGTTGGAACTTCTTTTTTCTAACTTGCAATTATAGAACTAATTTTTTCTAATTAATTTCCCCTTTACATTTTGAAAATTCTTTCAATACAATGAAAAAAATCCAAAAGGGTTTCTATTTAATGATGAAATTAAAATAAAATGGATAAATAGAAAAGGCTTTTTGGATTTTTTAAAAATTTCTAGAATGAAAGTCTTTATGCTCTTATTAATAAGATTTACTAACCTTATGATTTTGGAGAAGATAGGTGGAAGTTGTAAGTCCTATTGTAAGAATACTCCACTTTTCATAATTTTCCTAATAGAATATGAGGATTCTATTAGGAAAATTATGAAAAGTTCATTGATAGGAAAAGAATACTTAGCACACAGTATACCAAACAAAACTTTTTTTTTCTTGTATATATAAGATAAGAGGGGTTTTTTGTTCTAAGAATATTGTACCGAGTAATTCGACACATAAAAGTACATTCAAAGAAGAATCCAAATTATTAAATAATTGGAATTCTTTTTTGATAAGTCAATTCATATTATTCCAAAATCTTATTATTTGTTTGTTGCCCAGAAAAACCCTTTGGTTTTGGATGCTCATTACCGCTCGAAAATGATCTTGATTTTACTAAAGAATAAGATTGTACTATGGAAAAATAAGTCTTTTTCTTCCAAATATTTTTACGAATACGCTTTTTTGACATTGAAGTACGTTTTTTTGGAACTGCC
>NW_028259977.1:0-15000 GCF_056163025.1 Triticum urartu | reverse complement strand
CTTCTATCTAAAATATTAGAAAGAATGTACCCTTCTATCCAAATCCAATTTGCATCGATAAAATAAATCCAAATTCCAGTAGTAGATGAATAATTGCAAATTTGTGTGTGTACGAGATTAGAATAACTTCAAAATAACTGACATAATTTTGTATTTTTCCTGATCAGAAAAATACATGAAAAAGAAAGGAGGTAGAAAAATTTTTGGATTTATGGTTAAAGAAGAAAAAGAAGAAAACAGGGGTTCTGTTGAATTTCAAGTATTCAGTTTCACCAATAAGATACGGAGACTTGCTTCACATTTGGAATTACACAAAAAAGATTTTTCATCGGAAAGAGGTCTACGAAGACTTTTGGGAAAACGTCGACGTTTGCTGGCTTATTTGGCAAAGAAAAATAGAGTACGTTATAAGAAATTAATCGGTCAGTTGAATATTCGGGAGCAGTAATTTAATCGTTCAAATTTTTTTCTTGTTTTATTATTTTTTTAGTAGTCTTATAGTAGTCTTAGATTTTTCATTTTGATGAGCCTCGCTTTGAGGAATTCATGGAATAATCCATTTTCATGGAATAATGAATTAAGGAAGAAAGGATATGAGTCTACCGCTTACAAGAAAAGATCTCATGATAGTCAATATGGGCCCTCAACACCCATCAATGCATGGTGTTCTTCGACTGATCGTTACTCTCGATGGTGAGGATGTTATTGATTGTGAACCCATATTAGGGTATTTACACAGAGGAATGGAAAAAATCGCGGAAAACCGAACTATTATACAATACTTACCTTATGTAACAAGGATATAGAGAGATTGTAGAAAGGGGATAGGATAGTTATTTTTGCAAGAGACTTGTTGTAAATTCCTTAACTTAAGAAAGAAAAAAGAATAAAAACACAGATACATAACATAAAAAAAAGAATAAATAAGACGAGATTCGACCTCCCCCTACATATTTAATTTCCTCTCCTATACAAAAACTAGCAAGACCCACTCCATTGGTAATTCCATCAATAACACCCTTATCAAAAAACTCCGTGAGTTCGGTTAACCCTCTTATACCGAGGGTAAAGACCCTAGTATAGAAAATATCTATATAACCACGATTATATGACCAACTGTATATATTTTTTTTTACTTGATCTAAAAATTCTTTTTTAGGATTTCCTTTGTAAAAAGAGTTTATTAAATCCAAATTCTGAAAAAAAGAATAAGCGGATCCATAGAAGATATATGCTATGAATAAACCAAAGATAGCTAGACTTACAGAAGAAATTGCATTAGTAATAAATTCATATGAATTTACAAAAGAATTAGAACTTTCCTGGGTAAAGTTTATTGAGGGAGTTAACCACTTTGATAATATGGTTAACTCTGCTATTCCATTACCAATTCCTCCATTATCAAAAGAGATTCCTATGAATCCAATGAACAAAGTGAAAAGTAGTAATATAAGAAGAGGAAATAACATAGTATTTCCCGTTTCATGCGGATAGGCAAAAGTTTTTTTAGCCCCAAAAGACGTAGTAAAGGATCCTATCCTATTTCTTGTATTACCTTGAATTTTTGGTATATTTTGTGAAAAAAAAGAAACTCCACTCTTCGTTGTTGATAAAACGAAATCCCTATTCACTCCTTTGGGTATCCTTTTTCCCCATAAGGATATTGAATACAAGGAACTCTCTTTAGTGCTACTGTAATTTTGAAAATGAACACGCAAATACCCATCAAATGTAAGTAAATATATCCGAAACATATAAAAGGCAGTTAATCCTGCAGTAAAGGAGGCTATTATTCCAAAAAAGGGCGAATACAACCAACTATTACTAAGGATTTCATCTTTGGACCAGAAGCAAGCAAGAGGTGGAATACCACAAAGAGAAAGTGTACCCCATAAAAAAGTAGTTCTTGTGATTGGAATGTATTTTCTTAAACCGCCCATAAGAACCATATTTTGACTTTTATCTGGTGAATATCCAACAAGAGGTTCCATTGAATGAATAACGGATCCGGATCCCAAGAACAATAAAGCTTTTGAATAAGCATGAGTGATCAAATGGAATAAAGCAGCTTGATAAGAACCTATACCTAGAGCTAACATCATATAACCCAATTGAGACATTGTAGAATAGGCTAAGCTTCTTTTAATATCTCTCTGAGCAAGAGCTAAAGTAGCTCCTAAGAATAGTGTTATTGTACCTACTAAAGAAATAAAACTCATTATCAAAGGTAAAGATATGAAAAGAGGAAGAAGTCGAGCTAGAAGAAAAATTCCCGCAGCAACCATAGTTGCTGCGTGTATAAGAGCCGAAATAGGAGTGGGCCCTTCCATAGCATCGGGTAACCATACGTGAAGAGGGAATTGTGCGGATTTCGCAACTGCACCAAGGAATAATAAAAAAGCACACAAAGTAGTAAGTAAAGAGTTAATTCCATTATTAGGAATCCAGTTATTAGCTATTTTGAACAAATCCCTAAACTCTAAACTACCTGTTATCCAAAAAAAACCTAAAATTCCTAATAATAGACCAAAATCCCCTACACGATTAGTTACAAAAGCTTTTTGACAAGCACTCGCTGCGATTGGTCGTGTAAACCAAAAGCCTATCAATAAATAAGAACACATTCCCACGAGTTCCCAAAAAAAATAAATTTGTATCAAATTGGAGCTAGTAACCAATCCCAACATGGAAGTATTGAAAAAACTTATATAAACAAAAAATCTCAAATATCCTTCATCGTGAGACATATAACCATCACTATAAATAAGAACCAGGATTCCTACAGTAGTAATTAGTATTAACATAATAGAAGTAAGTGGGTCAATCAAGTATCCAAATTCTAAAGAAAAATCATTATTGACGGTCCAAGACCATAGATATTGATAGATCGAACTTCCATTTATTTGTTGAATAGACAGTTGAACTGAGAATACCATAGCTATACTTAAGAGTAAAACACTAGGAAAAGCCCATATGCGACGAAGATTTTTTGTTGCTGTCGGAATAAGAATAAGGCCAAATCCCATTGACATAATAACTGGAAGTGGGAGAAGAGGGATTACCCATGCATATTGATATGTATGTTCCATAAGAAAAGAAATTGCAATTTTTACTTCAATTTTTACTTCAATTTTTCTATAAAATTGTTTCCGATTCACCAAACCAATTCTTATCTCTTTCTGAAAGAATAAATAAAAAGAATAAGAAAAAATACTGAAATTCTTAATTTTTCCAAAATTTATCTCATTGAAATAATTAAAAATTAAGAATGGGTTTAGTTGGTTAAATTAAAAAAGTTAATAAAATAACTAGGTAACGAAGTTATTTTATTAACTAAATAAAGATATTTATAAAAATAAAAAAAAAAAAGTGGAATCATTTTACTTTCTATTCATAATTCATTTTTATATTTCTTTAAAACAAAGATGAAACAGCTCTCTTGTTCCATAATTAACTGATTGAGTGAATTCCAATGAAAACCTATGTTTATAAGAAATTATCGAATAGTCCTTACTTCATATAGAACTAAAATTCTAATGACTATAAATTACCTAAGTTTTAGAATGTCTTGTTTAAGAGACTCAGTATTTTTTGTTTTGATTGGAATTCCTTTCCTTTATGGAATACCATTCTGAACTTAATTAACTATTTTCATTTTCCCTTCTTTTTATCCCCCCGTCTTATCTTATATGGGGGATAGGCTTCCATACCATATATCTATATATGGAGTATACTTGATATATAAATAGATATAAATAGATTTAAATGAGAAACCCTTCTATATATTCTATATTATTAAAAAAAAAGTATAAAATATATAAAGAAAAAATGTTAAAAAATTCTTGTTGTCTTATCCGCATTAGACAAAATGAAGTAAAAAATAATTCAAAATTTAAGTATCTTTCAGTATCTAAGTATAAATACTAATAAAAAGAAGAAAGAAGGATTGATTTGCAGCAATAGATGTCTTTCACATACAACTAGAAAAAAGTAATTTCCTTTTTGAATGGCAGTTCCAAAAAAACGTACTTCAATGTCAAAAAAGCGTATTCGTAAAAATATTTGGAAGAAAAAGACTTATTTTTCCATAGTACAATCTTATTCTTTAGTAAAATCAAGATCATTTTCGAGCGGTAATGAGCATCCAAAACCAAAGGGTTTTTCTGGGCAACAAACAAATAATAAGATTTTGGAATAATATGAATTGACTTATCAAAAAAGAATTCCAATTATTTAATAATTTGGATTCTTCTTTGAATGTACTTTTATGTGTCGAATTACTCGGTACAATATTCTTAGAACAAAAAACCCCTCTTATCTTATATATACAAGAAAAAAAAAGTTTTGTTTGGTATACTGTGTGCTAAGTATTCTTTTCCTATCAATGAACTTTTCATAATTTTCCTAATAGAATCCTCATATTCTATTAGGAAAATTATGAAAAGTGGAGTATTCTTACAATAGGACTTACAACTTCCACCTATCTTCTCCAAAATCATAAGGTTAGTAAATCTTATTAATAAGAGCATAAAGACTTTCATTCTAGAAATTTTTAAAAAATCCAAAAAGCCTTTTCTATTTATCCATTTTATTTTAATTTCATCATTAAATAGAAACCCTTTTGGATTTTTTTCATTGTATTGAAAGAATTTTCAAAATGTAAAGGGGAAATTAATTAGAAAAAATTAGTTCTATAATTGCAAGTTAGAAAAAAGAAGTTCCAACTCTTTCAAGCAGTGTTTGTGTTTCTATTGGGCAAAGCAAGAGTTTATTGTAAAAAAAAAAAATGGAAACGATACTACCAAACGAAGTCTATTTTAATGAAAACTCTAATGTTCCTAAATTTTATGGACTTTCCCAATATCGACGATTCCCAAGATAATAGCTATTATTCTTTTAAGTTACCTATTATTTGAAGTTAGCCGCCATGGTGAAATTGGTAGACACGCTGCTCTTAGGAAGCAGTGCTCAAGCATCTCGGTTCGAATCCGAGTGGCGGCATTCTTGAAAAAGAATACAATAGATTAGAAATCAATTCGAAATTTACAATTTTGTAATGGGACCTTCCCCTTATGCTATTTGCAACTTTAGAACATATACTAACTCATATCTCTTTCTCAACGATTTCAATTGTGATTACGATTCATTTTATAACCTTATTAGTTCGTGAACTTGGAGGATTACGCGATTCGTCAGAAAAAGGAATGATAGTTACTTTTTTCTCTATAACAGGATTCTTAGTTTCTCGTTGGGCTTCCTCGGGACATTTTCCATTAAGTAATTTATATGAGTCATTGATCTTCCTTTCATGGGCCCTGTATATTCTTCATACCATTCCTAAAATACAGAACTCTAAAAATGATTTAAGCACAATAACTACGCCAAGTACTATTTTAACGCAAGGCTTTGCCACATCGGGTCTTTTAACTGAAATGCATCAATCCACGATACTAGTACCTGCTCTACAATCTCAGTGGTTAATGATGCATGTCAGTATGATGTTATTAAGCTATGCAACTCTTTTGTGCGGATCCTTATTATCTGCCGCTATTCTAATCATTAGATTTCGAAATAATTTCCATTTCTTTTCTAAAAAGAAAAAAAATGTTTTAAATAAAACATTTTTCTTTAGTGATATTAAATATTTTTATGCAAAAAGAAGTGCTTTAAAAAGAACCTCTGTCCCTTCATTTCCAAATTATTACAAATATCAATTAACGGAGCGTTTGGATTCTTGGAGTTATCGTGTCATTAGCCTAGGATTTACCCTTTTAACCGTAGGTATTCTTTGTGGAGCAGTATGGGCTAATGAGGCCTGGGGATCCTATTGGAATTGGGATCCTAAGGAAACTTGGGCATTTATTACTTGGACCATATTCGCAATTTATTTACATAGTAGAACAAATCCAAATTGGAAGGGTACGAATTCTGCACTTATAGCTTTGATAGGATTTCTTATAATTTGGATTTGTTATTTTGGTATAAATCTATTAGGAATAGGCTTACATAGTTATGGTTCGTTTACATTAACACCTAAATGATTACATAAAATAAAACCTTCATGAAATGAAGGTTTTTACTTTTATGTTTTATTTGAGAACCCCTTGAACGCCTTATCAAAGGGTTCTCAAAAATTCGAGATAGATCTAATTATACTTTTTTACTTATTTCTGCATTATATACTTTTTTACTTATTTCTGCATTAATAGAGCAGACGAGTAAAAAAAAGCAAACCTATTTAGGATAATAATTGGATAAGAGAGCCTCTACCCTGTCAACGGATAGGGAGAGAACAAAATCTGGATAAATACCAATTCCTATTACTGGTAAAAAGATACAGATTAAAATAAAGAGTTCTCGTGGTCCAGAATCCACAAAATTTGCGTTTGGAACATTAAATAGCTTGTATCCATAGAACATCTGGCGTAACATAGATAATAAATAAATAGGAGTTAATATCATTCCAATTGCCATTACAAAAGTAATTAGTGTTTTTGGCATTAACAGAAATTTTGGACTAGTAATTAGTCCAAAAAATACTACTAATTCTGCGACAAAACCACTCATTCCTGGTAAGGCAAGAGAAGCCATTGAAAAGCTACTAAACATGGTAAAAATTTTAGGCATTGGGATAGATATTCCCCCCAGTTCTTCGAGATAAACAAGACGCATTCTATCAGAAGCGGTTCCTGCCAAGAAAAAAAGTGTAGCACCAATAAATCCATGGGATAATATTTGTAAAATAGCTCCATTGAGTCCAATGTTGGTTATGGAACCAATTCCTATAATTATGAAACCCATGTGAGATACAGAGGAATAAGCTATTCTTTTTTTGAAATTTCGTTGACCAAGAGAAGTTGAAGCTGCATAGATTATTTGGATCGCTCCTATTATTACTAACCAGGGCGAAAATAGATAATGAGCATGAGGTAACAATTCCATGTTGATCCGAATCAATCCATATGCTCCCATCTTTAATAATATTCCCGCTAAAAGCATACATGTACTATAATGTGCTTCCCCATGGGTATCTGGTAACCACGTATGTAGGGGTATAATCGGCAATTTGACAGCATAAGCAATAAGGAAGCCAAAATATAAAAGTATTTCCAAGGTTGCAGGGTATGATTGATTAATTAATCTTTCCAAATCTAATCCTGGTTCGTTGGAACCATATAAGCCCATACCCAGAACTCCGATTAAGAAAAAAATGGAACCGCCTGCAGTATACAAAATAAACTTTGTAGCTGAATATAGACGCCTCTTCCCCCCCCACATGGATAAAAGTAAGTAAACAGGAATTAATTCTAACTCCCACATGATAAAAAAAAGTAAAAGGTCTCGCGAAGAAAATAATCCTATTTGACCACTATACATTGCGAGCATCAGGAAATAGAATAATCGCGAATTCCGTGTAATTGGCCAAGCTGCTAAAGTAGCTAAAGTAGTGATAAATCCTGTCAATAAAATAGATCCTAATGAAAGTCCATCGATTCCCAATCTCCAGTGGAAATCGAAGACATCTATCCATTTATAATCCTCCTTTAATTGGATTAAGGGATCCTCCAGTTGGAAATGATAACAGAACGCATAAGTCATTAGAAGGAATTCTAATAAACAAATAGATATAGTATACCACCTAACGACTTTGTTTCCCTTATGAGGTAAAAAGAAAATTAATGAACCTGCAAATATCGGCAAAACAACAAGTATTGTTAACCAAGGAAAATAACTCATGATAAAGTGATAAAGACAAGATACGTTTTGACCAGAAAAGCCCGTGCTCGATTATTTCGAGCACAGGCTTCTTCGGTAAAGAGGAATCAGACGATTCGAGTGAAGTTTTTTGTAACGTATCAATAAGATAGAGCCATGCTACGTGTTGTTTCAGGCCCTAAATAAACGCGGACACTTAAAAAATCTGTCGGGCAGGCAGATTCACATCTCTTACAACCCACACAATCTTCGGTTCTCGGCGCGGAAGCAATTTGCTTGGCTTTACATCCATCCCAGGGTATCATTTCTAATACATCTGTTGGACAAGCTCGTACACATTGAGTGCATCCTATACATGTATCGTAAATTTTTACGGAATGTGACATTGGATCTATAAATTTTTCTTTTCAACATAAAATTTTTCGATCTGGTAAAAATGAAATTAGTACTATAATGAGTCATATGTATTGTAGACACCAGACGAAGCAATGGTTTATCCAAACTTCAAAAAAAAAAATCTATTTTTTAATCTGTTTGTGAGAAAGCGTGAAGAGAGCCAAGAGACTTTAATTTTGGATTTCAACAATAAATAAGAAATAAGAAAGAATTTTACGAATTGTACAGACGAATTCGAATTAGCCAATAAATTGGCTATCGTCTTTTCAATATAAATTATTGCAATATTCAAATTGCAATATCAATGAATTACAAATACAAAAATTCATTTAAGTGAAAAAGAATACTATGCAATAATCTACTAAAAAAAATGGATATTCTCAAATAATACTAAGAAAATAGTATTGATTTCTATTTATTTTAATATGTGCGCCTTTGTTTAGAGGATTCTATGTCTAATTATTCAAAAGTCTAATTATTCAATAAATTAGATTGATTGATACGAGTGGATTTCCTATTACGATGGATGGAAGAAAGAATGGATAGTCCAATAGCGGCTTCAGCAGCTGCAAGGGCTATAACAAAAATTGCGAAAATATCTCCTTTTAATTGGCGACTATCAAATAGATCAGAAAATGTTACGAGATTTAGATTAATTGAATTCAGTATAAGTTCAAGACATATTAGAGCTCTAACCATGTTTCGGCTTGTGATCAATCCATAGATACCAATCGAAAATAAATAGACACTCAAAAAAAGTACATGCTCAAACATCATTAACTAACTCCTTATCAATCTCGATTCATTTCAATATGAGGGCAAGAATTGAACCGATTCAATTAATTACAATAGAACAATTACACAACAAAAGAAAAAAAAAAAAAAAAAAAAGGAGGTATTTGTTGGCAGTAGATGGATTTTACTAAATCAAAATTGTGATTCTTTAGTTATTTATTTTAGATTTGCAATTCTTATAATTTGTACTTTTTCTAAGTTTTCTTATTGCCGAGCCATAGTAATTGCACCTATTAAAGAAACTAGAAGAATTATGGAAATGAGTTCAAACGGAAGATAAAAATCGGTTGCTAAATGAATTCCAATTTGTTGAACATTATTTATGAGACCCTGTTCTACTATTTGGTTTGATCTTGTAGTCCAAAGAATTCCATACCACGGACGTATCTGGGATAGTAGTCATTAGTGAAAAAACAATAGTTATACAAACGAGTGAAGTGAACCCATCTCCAATAGTCCAATAATTCTTATCTTTAGACCATTCTGAGCCATTTACGAACATTACAGCGAATATGATCAAGACATTTATGGCTCCCACATAAATAAGAAGTTGTGCGACAGCTACAAAGTAGGAATTTAATAAAAAATAGAATAAGGATATACAAACAAGAACTAATCCCAGCGAAAAGGCAGAATAAATGGGGTTGGTAAGTAATACTACTCCTAGACCCCCTAGTAGAAGAACAAATCCCCCAAATAGCATAAGAATCTCATGTATTGGTCCAGGTAAATCCATTATGGATAAAAAGAAATTAATAGTATAAAATTTTTCATGAACTGACTAAAACTAAAGGATTCAAGGAAGGAAAAAAGGATTAGGGTATTTTTTTGTGTATAAACTTATAGTTATAAATTATATTATATCACGAAAATCTAGTCTGATTTAAAATAAGAAATAATTTCCAATAAGCAGTAGTTTTTCGTTTTTCTTTATAGTTTAATTTTAAAGTTTAATAAAGAATTATTAGATTTTTATAACAGAAAGACAAAATCAAAGTTTAGTAATCAGTAATCGTTCTTGAATTCGAAGATTTTTCTTTGTTTATTTTACTTTCAGACGAATTCCTAATTGTTTGAATTGTGTAATCTCCCATTATGGAGATTGGTAACCGACTTAAAGCAATTTGATTGTAATTCAATTCATGACGATCATAGGTAGAAAGTTCATATTCTTCAGTCATTGATAAACAGCTTGTTGGACAGTACTCAACACAATTGCCACAAAATATACAAACTCCGAAATCAATACTATAATTAAGCAATTGTTTTCTTTTAATATCCTTTTCAAATCTCCAATCCACAACGGGTAAATCTATCGGACATACGCGAACACATACTTCACAAGCAATACATTTATCAAATTCAAAGTGGATTCGCCCTCGGAAACGCTCTGGTGTAATTGATTTTTCATAAGGGTAGTGAATCGTTATAGGTAAACGATTTGTGTGGGATAAGGTAGTTATGAAACTTTGACCTATGTACCTTGTAGCACGTATTGTTTGTTGACCATAACTCATGAACCCAGTTACCATAGGGAACATATTCATTCTAAATATCTATGAAAAAGATATGTTTCTTTCTCTTGTTTGAGAGAGCTTTTGTGTTGAAAATATTCTTACTATTATTGTATTATCTTATTTATAGTGAAACAAGTTGAGAAGAGGTTGTTAATAAGAGATTGCCCAGGGAAATAGGTAAAAGAAATTTCCATCCAAGATTTAATAACTGATCCATTCTCATCCTCGGTAAAGTCCATCTTATTGTGATAGAAATGAAGAGAAATAAATAAGCTTTAGTTAATGTAATAAATATACCCATTGTCATTTCCAAAATTCCAACTGCTTTATTCATTTGGAAAAAATCAAAAAAGGATATATAGGGAATAGATAAATTCCACCCGCCCAAGTAGAGAACTGTTACAAATAAAGAAGAAACTAATAAATTTAGGTAAGAAACAAGATAAAATAAACCATATTTGATACCGGAATATTCAGTTTGGTAACCTGCTACTAATTCTTCCTCCGCTTCTGGTAAATCAAAGGGTAATCTTTCACATTCTGCCAAAGAAGAAATTAAAAAAACCAGAAAACCTATAGGCTGACGCCAAATATTCCATCCAAAAAAACCGTATTTTGACTGTGCTTCAACTATATCAACTGTACTTGAACTGTTAGATAATCATAGTCGGTGATAACATCACAGTTCCCACCGCTATTTCAAAACCGTACATGAAACCTTAGCTTCATACGGCTTCTCTATGATCAGAAAAAGGAAAGGACTGTTTTGTTCCTAGCCCCGGGGGCGTAGATAGAATTAGATAAAATAAAATAGATTTGAAAGTCCTAAATTAGACCAAAGGAATTCCGTCTGCTAGAATAAGAAAAAGCGCTTCCGAATTGATCTCATCCTTTATAATATAATGAAAATTTTTCTTTGTTCAGTAATAACTTAATCTTGGAATAAAACACTTGTTACTTGTTATAGGAATTCAATTAATAAATGGAAAGAGTTGGGTATTAGTTCATGAGCAATTCTGCATGAATATGGATAGAGGAAGGAAATAATGAAAATTTTTTCTAGTGCACTCCATATCTTTTTTACTATTCTTCTTTCCCCAGGGAGGGGGTATTTAAAAAGAAAAAATGGATAAAGGGTTAATTCGTTCTTGATAGCCATTTCCTTAACAAGTGAATGGGAACATACTCTGGATCGGAATCCGAAGAAAGTACTACTTGATAATTTCTACAAATTGCAAGTCCTTATTATGATTCCTTTTATGGGCAAAAATCTCTAATGTTTTAGATTTTCCATTACTAATCCTTTATGTACTTTAGTGTTCCTAACCCTTCACTAACTTTTGGTGGATTCTTCTTATGGATTATTAAGTTATAGTAATAACTAGGAGTATTCTAGTAATGGAATTCCATATCGTGAATCCTTTATTCTTGGCCGCTTCAAGATATGATGACTAATTAAAAAATATCAACCTTGGGATAAAGAGTTTACACTGCTTATGTTTACTTCCACTTTTTTCTTGTACGTAGGAAATGAGATTTTTTCTTTTTACTACAAATTTATAAGCTGTTTTGTTTCACTCATATAGCTATCTAGTTTAACTTACCAACCCAAATACTAAATAAGAAAAGGAATATAAATAGTTAATGGATTTTATAGGAAAAAGATCTATTTTAACGAATCACACGTAGAGATATTGCTAGCACACAAAAAGTTAATGGTATTTCATAACTAATGGATTGAGCAGCAGCTCGTAGACCGCCTGAAAAAGAATATTTATTATTTGAGCTATATCCTGCCATAAGAAGACCAATAGGAGCTATACTTGAAATGGCAATCCATAAAAAAACACCAATACTAAGATCGGCTAAAACAAAATGATATCCCAAAGGGATAACTAAAAAACTTAATAAAACTGATATGACTGCTATAGAGGGTCCAATGCTAAATAAAGAAATATCTCCTCGGGATGGCAGAATATCTTCTTTAAAAAGTAGCTTAGTCCCATCTGCTATAGCTTGAAGCAGGCCCAGGGGGCCAGCATATTCAGGACCAATACGTTGTTGTATCGACGCAGATATTTCTCTTTCTAACCACACAATTACGAGTACCTCTATTGTTATTCCCAAAAGGAGGGTCAAAATGGGTAGAATCGATATCAGTCCATAGACTTCTTTTAATAATTCCAATTTCGAAAAAGAATTGATAGTTTCTACCTCTACCCTATCTATTATCATTTCAACGATCAACTTCCCCCATAATGATATCTATACTACCTAATATCGTCATGATATCAGCCAATTTCATTTTTTTAACTAGCTGAGGAAGAATTTGCAAATTAATAAACCCGGGTGGACGGATTTTCCATCTCCAGGGGAAAAGGCTATCATCTCCTACTAGATAAATCCCTAATTCACCTTTTGGGGCTTCTACTCTTACATAAAGCTCTTGTCTTGACAATTCAAAATTGGGCGAAGGTTTTTTACCAAGAAATTTATACTCAAAATCATTCCATTCAGAATTATTTTCTTTCTTAAAGCGTCGGACTTCTAAATTTTCATAAGGTCCTCCAGGAATTTTTTCTACAGCTTGTTGAATTATTTTGATGGATTCCCTCATTTCACCAATTCGTACTAAATAGCGAGCTAACGAATCCCCTTCTTTTTGCCATTGGACTTTCCAATCAAATTGGTTGTAAGACTCATAAGGATCTACTTTACGAAGATCCCATTGTATTCCAGAAGCTCGTAACATCGGTCCCGATAAGCCCCAATTTACTGCTTCTTCTCCGCTAATAAAACCTACTCCTTCAACTCGCTCTAAAAAAATTGGATTCTGTGTAATAAGTTGTTGATATTCAACAACTCCGCGTAAAAAATAATCACAGAAATCTAAACATTTATCGATCCATCCATAAGGTAGATCGGCGGCTACTCCTCCGATGCGAAAGTAATTGTGCATCATTCGCATACCTGTAGCAGCTTCAAATAGATCATATATTAATTCTCTCTCTCTAAAAATATAGAAAAAAGGAGTCTGTGCGCCGAGATCCGCCATAAAAGGTCCAAGCCATAGCAAGTGAGAAGCTATCCGGCTTAATTCTAACATAATTACCCTAATATAGCTGGCTCTTTGTGGTATTTGAATATTCTCCAAGAATTCTGGTGCATTTACTGTTATTGCTTCTGTAAACATAGTAGCTAAATAATCCCACCTTGTTACATAAGGTAAGTATTGTATAATAGTTCGGTTTTCCGCGATTTTTTCCATTCCTCTGTGTAAATACCCTAATATGGGTTCACAATCAATAACATCCTCACCATCGAGAGTAACGATCAGTCGAAGAACACCATGCATTGATGGGTGTTGAGGGCCCATATTGACTATCATGAGATCTTTTCTTGTAAGCGGTAGACTCATATCCTTTCTTCCTTAATTCATTATTCCATGAAAATGGATTATTCCATGAATTCCTCAAAGCGAGGCTCATCAAAATGAAAAATCTAAGACTACTATAAGACTACTAAAAAAATAATAAAACAAGAAAAAAATTTGAACGATTAAATTACTGCTCCCGAATATTCAACTGACCGATTAATTTCTTATAACGTACTCTATTTTTCTTTGCCAAATAAGCCAGCAAACGTCGACGTTTTCCCAAAAGTCTTCGTAGACCTCTTTCCGATGAAAAATCTTTTTTGTGTAATTCCAAATGTGAAGCAAGTCTCCGTATCTTATTGGTGAAACTGAATACTTGAAATTCAACAGAACCCCTGTTTTCTTCTTTTTCTTCTTTAACCATAAATCCAAAAATTTTTCTACCTCCTTTCTTTTTCATGTATTTTTCTGATCAGGAAAAATACAAAATTATGTCAGTTATTTTGAAGTTATTCTAATCTCGTACACACACAAATTTGCAATTATTCATCTACTACTGGAATTTGGATTTATTTTATCGATGCAAATTGGATTTGGATAGAAGGGTACATTCTTTCTAATATTTTAGATAGAAGAAATGTTTCTTCTATCTAAAATATTAGAAAGAATTTTGCTGATTTATTTATTGCTATATGCAATTTATGGAATTGATACACCATTTAATTGATATCATTTAGCAAAATGAAACACAGCATATGCATCCATCTTTTGGCTCGAGAATTTCACGGGATAGAGATATGGTATAAGAAATAGACTATTAAGTAACTCTAAATGAATTGTGGATACATCTGTATCCTTAACATACTGAAACGATTGTCATTATTCGTATCAAACCAATAGCGATTCATACAAGCTAAATCTTCTAATCAATGGTGGGCCAATAATGAATTTTTTTGCATATGTATTAAGACGCTTGGCCTGATTTCGAAATTGTCCAGAGTTTTATATGTTGTTTTCATTGCAAAATGATGGGTCTCCTTCCATAACTTTCCAATTACGAGTACGAGAATTGAAAGACATGAAAATTCTCAATTCTCTACGGCGTCTAGTAGATAGAAACAAGAAAATCAGAAGAATCTTTCTCTCTATTCACTATCATTCCGCGTCTTCGACTTCTATTAGTTTCTTTTCTTCTTTAAT
>NW_028259976.1:0-15000 GCF_056163025.1 Triticum urartu | reverse complement strand
GTGGAATCGTAGAACAGAATGTGATACGATGAGATAGAATGCAATAGAAATAGAAACAAGGATAGCGAACGGGTTACCTACTCCTAAGGGTCAAAGCAAGCCCTTTAATTCAATTCTTTATTCTTACATTAAAATTCTTACATTAAAGAATGAATAAAATCTCCCCAAGTAGGATTCGAACCTACGACCAGTCAGTTAACAGCCGACCGCTCTACCACTGAGCTACTGAGGAACAAGGGGGGATTCGACCTCCTAGAGTTCAACTCCCGCTCTCAACCCATGAACAATATGAGTCCGAAGCTTCTTTCGTAACTCCCATAATTTCTTCGTAGTGGCTCCGTTCCATGCCTCATTTCATAGGGAAGCCCAAAGTGGCTCTATTTCATTCTATTTCACTTCCTAGCACTTCCTATCATTTAATATCCATCCCTTTGGTCTTATTGACATAAGAGATGTCATTTATAGTCTATCTCTTTCTATATATGGAAAGTCAAGAAATTCTCATCGAAACATCGAGAAATTGTGCATATAGAAAACTCTAAAGAAAGAAAAAAAGGAGACCCATGCCATGATTTTCAAATCTTTTCTATTTAGTAGTCTAAGTTTCTCGATGAGGATAATTAATTCGGTCGTTGTGGTCGGACTCTATTATGGATTTCTGACTACATTCTCCATAGGTCCCTCTTAGATCTTCTTTCTCCAATCTTGGATTAGGGAAGAAGGAGATATTCGCGACTACTGGCGATTTCATTATGGGGCAGCTCATGATCTTCATATCGATCTATTATCCACCTCTGTATCTATTCTTTCTTAGCTAAACAGGTGGAAGATCTATCCAATTTGGTTATATTATATCATGGACTCGAAAAACGGATCTGAATTTGACTGAAATGCACGATCTTCACAGGTATCACTTTTCACGATACCTAAAAGGTGGAATAGCGATTTTCGAACCATTTCCTATAAGAGAATGGTTTCCATTACTTTGAGAAATGGATTCTTATATCAAACTATAGCTATTGCATTAAAGAAGAAAAGAAACTAATAGAAGTCGAAGACGCGGAATGATAGTGAATAGAGAGAAAGATTCTTCTGATTTTCTTGTTTCTATCTACTAGACGCCGTAGAGAATTGAGAATTTTCATGTCTTTCAATTCTCGTACTCGTAATTGGAAAGTTATGGAAGGAGACCCATCATTTTGCAATGAAAACAACATATAAAACTCTGGACAATTTCGAAATCAGGCCAAGCGTCTTAATACATATGCAAAAAAATTCATTATTGGCCCACCATTGATTAGAAGATTTAGCTTGTATGAATCGCTATTGGTTTGATACGAATAATGACAATCGTTTCAGTATGTTAAGGATACAGATGTATCCACAATTCATTTAGAGTTACTTAATAGTCTATTTCTTATACCATATCTCTATCCCGTGAAATTCTCGAGCCAAAAGATGGATGCATATGCTGTGTTTCATTTTGCTAAATGATATCAATTAAATGGTGTATCAATTCCATAAATTGCATATAGCAATAAATAAATCAGCAAAATTCTTTCTAATATTTTAGATAGAAGAAACATTTCTTCTATCTAAAATATTAGAAAGAATGTACCCTTCTATCCAAATCCAATTTGCATCGATAAAATAAATCCAAATTCCAGTAGTAGATGAATAATTGCAAATTTGTGTGTGTACGAGATTAGAATAACTTCAAAATAACTGACATAATTTTGTATTTTTCCTGATCAGAAAAATACATGAAAAAGAAAGGAGGTAGAAAAATTTTTGGATTTATGGTTAAAGAAGAAAAAGAAGAAAACAGGGGTTCTGTTGAATTTCAAGTATTCAGTTTCACCAATAAGATACGGAGACTTGCTTCACATTTGGAATTACACAAAAAAGATTTTTCATCGGAAAGAGGTCTACGAAGACTTTTGGGAAAACGTCGACGTTTGCTGGCTTATTTGGCAAAGAAAAATAGAGTACGTTATAAGAAATTAATCGGTCAGTTGAATATTCGGGAGCAGTAATTTAATCGTTCAAATTTTTTTCTTGTTTTATTATTTTTTTAGTAGTCTTATAGTAGTCTTAGATTTTTCATTTTGATGAGCCTCGCTTTGAGGAATTCATGGAATAATCCATTTTCATGGAATAATGAATTAAGGAAGAAAGGATATGAGTCTACCGCTTACAAGAAAAGATCTCATGATAGTCAATATGGGCCCTCAACACCCATCAATGCATGGTGTTCTTCGACTGATCGTTACTCTCGATGGTGAGGATGTTATTGATTGTGAACCCATATTAGGGTATTTACACAGAGGAATGGAAAAAATCGCGGAAAACCGAACTATTATACAATACTTACCTTATGTAACAAGGTGGGATTATTTAGCTACTATGTTTACAGAAGCAATAACAGTAAATGCACCAGAATTCTTGGAGAATATTCAAATACCACAAAGAGCCAGCTATATTAGGGTAATTATGTTAGAATTAAGCCGGATAGCTTCTCACTTGCTATGGCTTGGACCTTTTATGGCGGATCTCGGCGCACAGACTCCTTTTTTCTATATTTTTAGAGAGAGAGAATTAATATATGATCTATTTGAAGCTGCTACAGGTATGCGAATGATGCACAATTACTTTCGCATCGGAGGAGTAGCCGCCGATCTACCTTATGGATGGATCGATAAATGTTTAGATTTCTGTGATTATTTTTTACGCGGAGTTGTTGAATATCAACAACTTATTACACAGAATCCAATTTTTTTAGAGCGAGTTGAAGGAGTAGGTTTTATTAGCGGAGAAGAAGCAGTAAATTGGGGCTTATCGGGACCGATGTTACGAGCTTCTGGAATACAATGGGATCTTCGTAAAGTAGATCCTTATGAGTCTTACAACCAATTTGATTGGAAAGTCCAATGGCAAAAAGAAGGGGATTCGTTAGCTCGCTATTTAGTACGAATTGGTGAAATGAGGGAATCCATCAAAATAATTCAACAAGCTGTAGAAAAAATTCCTGGAGGACCTTATGAAAATTTAGAAGTCCGACGCTTTAAGAAAGAAAATAATTCTGAATGGAATGATTTTGAGTATAAATTTCTTGGTAAAAAACCTTCGCCCAATTTTGAATTGTCAAGACAAGAGCTTTATGTAAGAGTAGAAGCCCCAAAAGGTGAATTAGGGATTTATCTAGTAGGAGATGATAGCCTTTTCCCCTGGAGATGGAAAATCCGTCCACCCGGGTTTATTAATTTGCAAATTCTTCCTCAGCTAGTTAAAAAAATGAAATTGGCTGATATCATGACGATATTAGGTAGTATAGATATCATTATGGGGGAAGTTGATCGTTGAAATGATAATAGATAGGGTAGAGGTAGAAACTATCAATTCTTTTTCGAAATTGGAATTATTAAAAGAAGTCTATGGACTGATATCGATTCTACCCATTTTGACCCTCCTTTTGGGAATAACAATAGAGGTACTCGTAATTGTGTGGTTAGAAAGAGAAATATCTGCGTCGATACAACAACGTATTGGTCCTGAATATGCTGGCCCCCTGGGCCTGCTTCAAGCTATAGCAGATGGGACTAAGCTACTTTTTAAAGAAGATATTCTGCCATCCCGAGGAGATATTTCTTTATTTAGCATTGGACCCTCTATAGCAGTCATATCAGTTTTATTAAGTTTTTTAGTTATCCCTTTGGGATATCATTTTGTTTTAGCCGATCTTAGTATTGGTGTTTTTTTATGGATTGCCATTTCAAGTATAGCTCCTATTGGTCTTCTTATGGCAGGATATAGCTCAAATAATAAATATTCTTTTTCAGGCGGTCTACGAGCTGCTGCTCAATCCATTAGTTATGAAATACCATTAACTTTTTGTGTGCTAGCAATATCTCTACGTGTGATTCGTTAAAATAGATCTTTTTCCTATAAAATCCATTAACTATTTATATTCCTTTTCTTATTTAGTATTTGGGTTGGTAAGTTAAACTAGATAGCTATATGAGTGAAACAAAACAGCTTATAAATTTGTAGTAAAAAGAAAAAATCTCATTTCCTACGTACAAGAAAAAAGTGGAAGTAAACATAAGCAGTGTAAACTCTTTATCCCAAGGTTGATATTTTTTAATTAGTCATCATATCTTGAAGCGGCCAAGAATAAAGGATTCACGATATGGAATTCCATTACTAGAATACTCCTAGTTATTACTATAACTTAATAATCCATAAGAAGAATCCACCAAAAGTTAGTGAAGGGTTAGGAACACTAAAGTACATAAAGGATTAGTAATGGAAAATCTAAAACATTAGAGATTTTTGCCCATAAAAGGAATCATAATAAGGACTTGCAATTTGTAGAAATTATCAAGTAGTACTTTCTTCGGATTCCGATCCAGAGTATGTTCCCATTCACTTGTTAAGGAAATGGCTATCAAGAACGAATTAACCCTTTATCCATTTTTTCTTTTTAAATACCCCCTCCCTGGGGAAAGAAGAATAGTAAAAAAGATATGGAGTGCACTAGAAAAAATTTTCATTATTTCCTTCCTCTATCCATATTCATGCAGAATTGCTCATGAACTAATACCCAACTCTTTCCATTTATTAATTGAATTCCTATAACAAGTAACAAGTGTTTTATTCCAAGATTAAGTTATTACTGAACAAAGAAAAATTTTCATTATATTATAAAGGATGAGATCAATTCGGAAGCGCTTTTTCTTATTCTAGCAGACGGAATTCCTTTGGTCTAATTTAGGACTTTCAAATCTATTTTATTTTATCTAATTCTATCTACGCCCCCGGGGCTAGGAACAAAACAGTCCTTTCCTTTTTCTGATCATAGAGAAGCCGTATGAAGCTAAGGTTTCATGTACGGTTTTGAAATAGCGGTGGGAACTGTGATGTTATCACCGACTATGATTATCTAACAGTTCAAGTACAGTTGATATAGTTGAAGCACAGTCAAAATACGGTTTTTTTGGATGGAATATTTGGCGTCAGCCTATAGGTTTTCTGGTTTTTTTAATTTCTTCTTTGGCAGAATGTGAAAGATTACCCTTTGATTTACCAGAAGCGGAGGAAGAATTAGTAGCAGGTTACCAAACTGAATATTCCGGTATCAAATATGGTTTATTTTATCTTGTTTCTTACCTAAATTTATTAGTTTCTTCTTTATTTGTAACAGTTCTCTACTTGGGCGGGTGGAATTTATCTATTCCCTATATATCCTTTTTTGATTTTTTCCAAATGAATAAAGCAGTTGGAATTTTGGAAATGACAATGGGTATATTTATTACATTAACTAAAGCTTATTTATTTCTCTTCATTTCTATCACAATAAGATGGACTTTACCGAGGATGAGAATGGATCAGTTATTAAATCTTGGATGGAAATTTCTTTTACCTATTTCCCTGGGCAATCTCTTATTAACAACCTCTTCTCAACTTGTTTCACTATAAATAAGATAATACAATAATAGTAAGAATATTTTCAACACAAAAGCTCTCTCAAACAAGAGAAAGAAACATATCTTTTTCATAGATATTTAGAATGAATATGTTCCCTATGGTAACTGGGTTCATGAGTTATGGTCAACAAACAATACGTGCTACAAGGTACATAGGTCAAAGTTTCATAACTACCTTATCCCACACAAATCGTTTACCTATAACGATTCACTACCCTTATGAAAAATCAATTACACCAGAGCGTTTCCGAGGGCGAATCCACTTTGAATTTGATAAATGTATTGCTTGTGAAGTATGTGTTCGCGTATGTCCGATAGATTTACCCGTTGTGGATTGGAGATTTGAAAAGGATATTAAAAGAAAACAATTGCTTAATTATAGTATTGATTTCGGAGTTTGTATATTTTGTGGCAATTGTGTTGAGTACTGTCCAACAAGCTGTTTATCAATGACTGAAGAATATGAACTTTCTACCTATGATCGTCATGAATTGAATTACAATCAAATTGCTTTAAGTCGGTTACCAATCTCCATAATGGGAGATTACACAATTCAAACAATTAGGAATTCGTCTGAAAGTAAAATAAACAAAGAAAAATCTTCGAATTCAAGAACGATTACTGATTACTAAACTTTGATTTTGTCTTTCTGTTATAAAAATCTAATAATTCTTTATTAAACTTTAAAATTAAACTATAAAGAAAAACGAAAAACTACTGCTTATTGGAAATTATTTCTTATTTTAAATCAGACTAGATTTTCGTGATATAATATAATTTATAACTATAAGTTTATACACAAAAAAATACCCTAATCCTTTTTTCCTTCCTTGAATCCTTTAGTTTTAGTCAGTTCATGAAAAATTTTATACTATTAATTTCTTTTTATCCATAATGGATTTACCTGGACCAATACATGAGATTCTTATGCTATTTGGGGGATTTGTTCTTCTACTAGGGGGTCTAGGAGTAGTATTACTTACCAACCCCATTTATTCTGCCTTTTCGCTGGGATTAGTTCTTGTTTGTATATCCTTATTCTATTTTTTATTAAATTCCTACTTTGTAGCTGTCGCACAACTTCTTATTTATGTGGGAGCCATAAATGTCTTGATCATATTCGCTGTAATGTTCGTAAATGGCTCAGAATGGTCTAAAGATAAGAATTATTGGACTATTGGAGATGGGTTCACTTCACTCGTTTGTATAACTATTGTTTTTTCACTAATGACTACTATCCCAGATACGTCGTGGTATGGAATTCTTTGGACTACAAGATCAAACCAAATAGTAGAACAGGGTCTCATAAATAATGTTCAACAAATTGGAATTCATTTAGCAACCGATTTTTATCTTCCGTTTGAACTCATTTCCATAATTCTTCTAGTTTCTTTAATAGGTGCAATTACTATGGCTCGGCAATAAGAAAACTTAGAAAAAGTACAAATTATAAGAATTGCAAATCTAAAATAAATAACTAAAGAATCACAATTTTGATTTAGTAAAATCCATCTACTGCCAACAAATACCTCCTTTTTTTTTTTTTTTTTTTTCTTTTGTTGTGTAATTGTTCTATTGTAATTAATTGAATCGGTTCAATTCTTGCCCTCATATTGAAATGAATCGAGATTGATAAGGAGTTAGTTAATGATGTTTGAGCATGTACTTTTTTTGAGTGTCTATTTATTTTCGATTGGTATCTATGGATTGATCACAAGCCGAAACATGGTTAGAGCTCTAATATGTCTTGAACTTATACTGAATTCAATTAATCTAAATCTCGTAACATTTTCTGATCTATTTGATAGTCGCCAATTAAAAGGAGATATTTTCGCAATTTTTGTTATAGCCCTTGCAGCTGCTGAAGCCGCTATTGGACTATCCATTCTTTCTTCCATCCATCGTAATAGGAAATCCACTCGTATCAATCAATCTAATTTATTGAATAATTAGACTTTTGAATAATTAGACATAGAATCCTCTAAACAAAGGCGCACATATTAAAATAAATAGAAATCAATACTATTTTCTTAGTATTATTTGAGAATATCCATTTTTTTTAGTAGATTATTGCATAGTATTCTTTTTCACTTAAATGAATTTTTGTATTTGTAATTCATTGATATTGCAATTTGAATATTGCAATAATTTATATTGAAAAGACGATAGCCAATTTATTGGCTAATTCGAATTCGTCTGTACAATTCGTAAAATTCTTTCTTATTTCTTATTTATTGTTGAAATCCAAAATTAAAGTCTCTTGGCTCTCTTCACGCTTTCTCACAAACAGATTAAAAAATAGATTTTTTTTTTTGAAGTTTGGATAAACCATTGCTTCGTCTGGTGTCTACAATACATATGACTCATTATAGTACTAATTTCATTTTTACCAGATCGAAAAATTTTATGTTGAAAAGAAAAATTTATAGATCCAATGTCACATTCCGTAAAAATTTACGATACATGTATAGGATGCACTCAATGTGTACGAGCTTGTCCAACAGATGTATTAGAAATGATACCCTGGGATGGATGTAAAGCCAAGCAAATTGCTTCCGCGCCGAGAACCGAAGATTGTGTGGGTTGTAAGAGATGTGAATCTGCCTGCCCGACAGATTTTTTAAGTGTCCGCGTTTATTTAGGGCCTGAAACAACACGTAGCATGGCTCTATCTTATTGATACGTTACAAAAAACTTCACTCGAATCGTCTGATTCCTCTTTACCGAAGAAGCCTGTGCTCGAAATAATCGAGCACGGGCTTTTCTGGTCAAAACGTATCTTGTCTTTATCACTTTATCATGAGTTATTTTCCTTGGTTAACAATACTTGTTGTTTTGCCGATATTTGCAGGTTCATTAATTTTCTTTTTACCTCATAAGGGAAACAAAGTCGTTAGGTGGTATACTATATCTATTTGTTTATTAGAATTCCTTCTAATGACTTATGCGTTCTGTTATCATTTCCAACTGGAGGATCCCTTAATCCAATTAAAGGAGGATTATAAATGGATAGATGTCTTCGATTTCCACTGGAGATTGGGAATCGATGGACTTTCATTAGGATCTATTTTATTGACAGGATTTATCACTACTTTAGCTACTTTAGCAGCTTGGCCAATTACACGGAATTCGCGATTATTCTATTTCCTGATGCTCGCAATGTATAGTGGTCAAATAGGATTATTTTCTTCGCGAGACCTTTTACTTTTTTTTATCATGTGGGAGTTAGAATTAATTCCTGTTTACTTACTTTTATCCATGTGGGGGGGGAAGAGGCGTCTATATTCAGCTACAAAGTTTATTTTGTATACTGCAGGCGGTTCCATTTTTTTCTTAATCGGAGTTCTGGGTATGGGCTTATATGGTTCCAACGAACCAGGATTAGATTTGGAAAGATTAATTAATCAATCATACCCTGCAACCTTGGAAATACTTTTATATTTTGGCTTCCTTATTGCTTATGCTGTCAAATTGCCGATTATACCCCTACATACGTGGTTACCAGATACCCATGGGGAAGCACATTATAGTACATGTATGCTTTTAGCGGGAATATTATTAAAGATGGGAGCATATGGATTGATTCGGATCAACATGGAATTGTTACCTCATGCTCATTATCTATTTTCGCCCTGGTTAGTAATAATAGGAGCGATCCAAATAATCTATGCAGCTTCAACTTCTCTTGGTCAACGAAATTTCAAAAAAAGAATAGCTTATTCCTCTGTATCTCACATGGGTTTCATAATTATAGGAATTGGTTCCATAACCAACATTGGACTCAATGGAGCTATTTTACAAATATTATCCCATGGATTTATTGGTGCTACACTTTTTTTCTTGGCAGGAACCGCTTCTGATAGAATGCGTCTTGTTTATCTCGAAGAACTGGGGGGAATATCTATCCCAATGCCTAAAATTTTTACCATGTTTAGTAGCTTTTCAATGGCTTCTCTTGCCTTACCAGGAATGAGTGGTTTTGTCGCAGAATTAGTAGTATTTTTTGGACTAATTACTAGTCCAAAATTTCTGTTAATGCCAAAAACACTAATTACTTTTGTAATGGCAATTGGAATGATATTAACTCCTATTTATTTATTATCTATGTTACGCCAGATGTTCTATGGATACAAGCTATTTAATGTTCCAAACGCAAATTTTGTGGATTCTGGACCACGAGAACTCTTTATTTTAATCTGTATCTTTTTACCAGTAATAGGAATTGGTATTTATCCAGATTTTGTTCTCTCCCTATCCGTTGACAGGGTAGAGGCTCTCTTATCCAATTATTATCCTAAATAGGTTTGCTTTTTTTTACTCGTCTGCTCTATTAATGCAGAAATAAGTAAAAAAGTATATAATGCAGAAATAAGTAAAAAAGTATAATTAGATCTATCTCGAATTTTTGAGAACCCTTTGATAAGGCGTTCAAGGGGTTCTCAAATAAAACATAAAAGTAAAAACCTTCATTTCATGAAGGTTTTATTTTATGTAATCATTTAGGTGTTAATGTAAACGAACCATAACTATGTAAGCCTATTCCTAATAGATTTATACCAAAATAACAAATCCAAATTATAAGAAATCCTATCAAAGCTATAAGTGCAGAATTCGTACCCTTCCAATTTGGATTTGTTCTACTATGTAAATAAATTGCGAATATGGTCCAAGTAATAAATGCCCAAGTTTCCTTAGGATCCCAATTCCAATAGGATCCCCAGGCCTCATTAGCCCATACTGCTCCACAAAGAATACCTACGGTTAAAAGGGTAAATCCTAGGCTAATGACACGATAACTCCAAGAATCCAAACGCTCCGTTAATTGATATTTGTAATAATTTGGAAATGAAGGGACAGAGGTTCTTTTTAAAGCACTTCTTTTTGCATAAAAATATTTAATATCACTAAAGAAAAATGTTTTATTTAAAACATTTTTTTTCTTTTTAGAAAAGAAATGGAAATTATTTCGAAATCTAATGATTAGAATAGCGGCAGATAATAAGGATCCGCACAAAAGAGTTGCATAGCTTAATAACATCATACTGACATGCATCATTAACCACTGAGATTGTAGAGCAGGTACTAGTATCGTGGATTGATGCATTTCAGTTAAAAGACCCGATGTGGCAAAGCCTTGCGTTAAAATAGTACTTGGCGTAGTTATTGTGCTTAAATCATTTTTAGAGTTCTGTATTTTAGGAATGGTATGAAGAATATACAGGGCCCATGAAAGGAAGATCAATGACTCATATAAATTACTTAATGGAAAATGTCCCGAGGAAGCCCAACGAGAAACTAAGAATCCTGTTATAGAGAAAAAAGTAACTATCATTCCTTTTTCTGACGAATCGCGTAATCCTCCAAGTTCACGAACTAATAAGGTTATAAAATGAATCGTAATCACAATTGAAATCGTTGAGAAAGAGATATGAGTTAGTATATGTTCTAAAGTTGCAAATAGCATAAGGGGAAGGTCCCATTACAAAATTGTAAATTTCGAATTGATTTCTAATCTATTGTATTCTTTTTCAAGAATGCCGCCACTCGGATTCGAACCGAGATGCTTGAGCACTGCTTCCTAAGAGCAGCGTGTCTACCAATTTCACCATGGCGGCTAACTTCAAATAATAGGTAACTTAAAAGAATAATAGCTATTATCTTGGGAATCGTCGATATTGGGAAAGTCCATAAAATTTAGGAACATTAGAGTTTTCATTAAAATAGACTTCGTTTGGTAGTATCGTTTCCATTTTTTTTTTTTACAATAAACTCTTGCTTTGCCCAATAGAAACACAAACACTGCTTGAAAGAGTTGGAACTTCTTTTTTCTAACTTGCAATTATAGAACTAATTTTTTCTAATTAATTTCCCCTTTACATTTTGAAAATTCTTTCAATACAATGAAAAAAATCCAAAAGGGTTTCTATTTAATGATGAAATTAAAATAAAATGGATAAATAGAAAAGGCTTTTTGGATTTTTTAAAAATTTCTAGAATGAAAGTCTTTATGCTCTTATTAATAAGATTTACTAACCTTATGATTTTGGAGAAGATAGGTGGAAGTTGTAAGTCCTATTGTAAGAATACTCCACTTTTCATAATTTTCCTAATAGAATATGAGGATTCTATTAGGAAAATTATGAAAAGTTCATTGATAGGAAAAGAATACTTAGCACACAGTATACCAAACAAAACTTTTTTTTTCTTGTATATATAAGATAAGAGGGGTTTTTTGTTCTAAGAATATTGTACCGAGTAATTCGACACATAAAAGTACATTCAAAGAAGAATCCAAATTATTAAATAATTGGAATTCTTTTTTGATAAGTCAATTCATATTATTCCAAAATCTTATTATTTGTTTGTTGCCCAGAAAAACCCTTTGGTTTTGGATGCTCATTACCGCTCGAAAATGATCTTGATTTTACTAAAGAATAAGATTGTACTATGGAAAAATAAGTCTTTTTCTTCCAAATATTTTTACGAATACGCTTTTTTGACATTGAAGTACGTTTTTTTGGAACTGCCATTCAAAAAGGAAATTACTTTTTTCTAGTTGTATGTGAAAGACATCTATTGCTGCAAATCAATCCTTCTTTCTTCTTTTTATTAGTATTTATACTTAGATACTGAAAGATACTTAAATTTTGAATTATTTTTTACTTCATTTTGTCTAATGCGGATAAGACAACAAGAATTTTTTAACATTTTTTCTTTATATATTTTATACTTTTTTTTTAATAATATAGAATATATAGAAGGGTTTCTCATTTAAATCTATTTATATCTATTTATATATCAAGTATACTCCATATATAGATATATGGTATGGAAGCCTATCCCCCATATAAGATAAGACGGGGGGATAAAAAGAAGGGAAAATGAAAATAGTTAATTAAGTTCAGAATGGTATTCCATAAAGGAAAGGAATTCCAATCAAAACAAAAAATACTGAGTCTCTTAAACAAGACATTCTAAAACTTAGGTAATTTATAGTCATTAGAATTTTAGTTCTATATGAAGTAAGGACTATTCGATAATTTCTTATAAACATAGGTTTTCATTGGAATTCACTCAATCAGTTAATTATGGAACAAGAGAGCTGTTTCATCTTTGTTTTAAAGAAATATAAAAATGAATTATGAATAGAAAGTAAAATGATTCCACTTTTTTTTTTTTATTTTTATAAATATCTTTATTTAGTTAATAAAATAACTTCGTTACCTAGTTATTTTATTAACTTTTTTAATTTAACCAACTAAACCCATTCTTAATTTTTAATTATTTCAATGAGATAAATTTTGGAAAAATTAAGAATTTCAGTATTTTTTCTTATTCTTTTTATTTATTCTTTCAGAAAGAGATAAGAATTGGTTTGGTGAATCGGAAACAATTTTATAGAAAAATTGAAGTAAAAATTGAAGTAAAAATTGCAATTTCTTTTCTTATGGAACATACATATCAATATGCATGGGTAATCCCTCTTCTCCCACTTCCAGTTATTATGTCAATGGGATTTGGCCTTATTCTTATTCCGACAGCAACAAAAAATCTTCGTCGCATATGGGCTTTTCCTAGTGTTTTACTCTTAAGTATAGCTATGGTATTCTCAGTTCAACTGTCTATTCAACAAATAAATGGAAGTTCGATCTATCAATATCTATGGTCTTGGACCGTCAATAATGATTTTTCTTTAGAATTTGGATACTTGATTGACCCACTTACTTCTATTATGTTAATACTAATTACTACTGTAGGAATCCTGGTTCTTATTTATAGTGATGGTTATATGTCTCACGATGAAGGATATTTGAGATTTTTTGTTTATATAAGTTTTTTCAATACTTCCATGTTGGGATTGGTTACTAGCTCCAATTTGATACAAATTTATTTTTTTTGGGAACTCGTGGGAATGTGTTCTTATTTATTGATAGGCTTTTGGTTTACACGACCAATCGCAGCGAGTGCTTGTCAAAAAGCTTTTGTAACTAATCGTGTAGGGGATTTTGGTCTATTATTAGGAATTTTAGGTTTTTTTTGGATAACAGGTAGTTTAGAGTTTAGGGATTTGTTCAAAATAGCTAATAACTGGATTCCTAATAATGGAATTAACTCTTTACTTACTACTTTGTGTGCTTTTTTATTATTCCTTGGTGCAGTTGCGAAATCCGCACAATTCCCTCTTCACGTATGGTTACCCGATGCTATGGAAGGGCCCACTCCTATTTCGGCTCTTATACACGCAGCAACTATGGTTGCTGCGGGAATTTTTCTTCTAGCTCGACTTCTTCCTCTTTTCATATCTTTACCTTTGATAATGAGTTTTATTTCTTTAGTAGGTACAATAACACTATTCTTAGGAGCTACTTTAGCTCTTGCTCAGAGAGATATTAAAAGAAGCTTAGCCTATTCTACAATGTCTCAATTGGGTTATATGATGTTAGCTCTAGGTATAGGTTCTTATCAAGCTGCTTTATTCCATTTGATCACTCATGCTTATTCAAAAGCTTTATTGTTCTTGGGATCCGGATCCGTTATTCATTCAATGGAACCTCTTGTTGGATATTCACCAGATAAAAGTCAAAATATGGTTCTTATGGGCGGTTTAAGAAAATACATTCCAATCACAAGAACTACTTTTTTATGGGGTACACTTTCTCTTTGTGGTATTCCACCTCTTGCTTGCTTCTGGTCCAAAGATGAAATCCTTAGTAATAGTTGGTTGTATTCGCCCTTTTTTGGAATAATAGCCTCCTTTACTGCAGGATTAACTGCCTTTTATATGTTTCGGATATATTTACTTACATTTGATGGGTATTTGCGTGTTCATTTTCAAAATTACAGTAGCACTAAAGAGAGTTCCTTGTATTCAATATCCTTATGGGGAAAAAGGATACCCAAAGGAGTGAATAGGGATTTCGTTTTATCAACAACGAAGAGTGGAGTTTCTTTTTTTTCACAAAATATACCAAAAATTCAAGGTAATACAAGAAATAGGATAGGATCCTTTACTACGTCTTTTGGGGCTAAAAAAACTTTTGCCTATCCGCATGAAACGGGAAATACTATGTTATTTCCTCTTCTTATATTACTACTTTTCACTTTGTTCATTGGATTCATAGGAATCTCTTTTGATAATGGAGGAATTGGTAATGGAATAGCAGAGTTAACCATATTATCAAAGTGGTTAACTCCCTCAATAAACTTTACCCAGGAAAGTTCTAATTCTTTTGTAAATTCATATGAATTTATTACTAATGCAATTTCTTCTGTAAGTCTAGCTATCTTTGGTTTATTCATAGCATATATCTTCTATGGATCCGCTTATTCTTTTTTTCAGAATTTGGATTTAATAAACTCTTTTTACAAAGGAAATCCTAAAAAAGAATTTTTAGATCAAGTAAAAAAAAATATATACAGTTGGTCATATAATCGTGGTTATATAGATATTTTCTATACTAGGGTCTTTACCCTCGGTATAAGAGGGTTAACCGAACTCACGGAGTTTTTTGAT
>NW_028259975.1:0-29401 GCF_056163025.1 Triticum urartu | reverse complement strand
CCGGTCTAATTCAAAAATTTCCCCTAATTGAGAACGCCTCGCATATTTTTTTACAGTAGCAGGATCAGAATAACTTACTCCATTAAGTTCGCCACCATAGAACTCCACCGTTACACCTACTTGTTCAACACTATATTTGGATTCTGCTCTTCTAAAAGGAACGTCTGCTCTAACAATTCCCTCCTCATCTACCAAAACAACCGGAAATGTTTCAAAAAAAGTAGGCATACGGCGTACAAAAAGCTCACGTCCTTCTTTATCTCTAAAGACGGGATGTCCTAACCATCCAACAGCTATTCCATCCCCATTGTCCATTGAGCCTGCTCTGAATAATCCCCCTTTTGCCGGATTATTACCAATATAATCATAAAAGGCTAATTTTTCGGGAATTTTAGACCAAGCTTCTGATAAACTAAGATTTTCGGCTAAACCATTGCTAACTCTTCGATATATTTCTTGCTGAAAGTATCCCTGATCCCACTGATAACGAGTAGGCCCAAATAATTCGATTGGGGTCGTTGCTGACCCATACCACATAGTTCCAGCAACTACGAAAGCTGCAAAAAAAACAGCAGCGATACTACTGGAAAGTACAGTTTCAATATTGCCCATACGTAATCCTTTATATAGACGTTGAGGCGGACGGACACTAAGATGGAATAAGCCCGCTAATATACCCAATGTACCCGCAGCAATATGATGAGAAGCTATTCCCCCCGGAACAAAAGGATCAAAACCTTCTGCACCCCACGCTGGATTTACAGCTTGTACTTTTCCAGTTAGTCCATAAGGATCGGATACCCATATCCCAGGACCATACAAACCCGTTACATGAAATGCCCCAAAGCCAAAGCAAGCCACCCCTGCAAGAAATAAATGAATTCCAAAGATCTTGGGCAAATCCAAAGAGGGTTTTCCCGTCCGCTCATCAGAGAATATTTCTAGGTCCCAATATACCCAATGCCAGATCGCTGCCAAGAAACACAAGCCAGAAAACACAATATGCGTACCTGCCACACCTTCATAACTCCAAATACCCGGATTTGTTACAGTTCCTCCTGAAATACTCCAACCACCCCACGAATCCGTTATTCCTAAACGAGTCATGAAGGGAATTACGAACATACCTTGTCTCCACATTGGATCCAGAACAGGATCAGAGGGATCAAAAACTGCTAATTCGTATAAAGCCATTGAGCCAGCCCAACCAGAAACTAGAGCTGTGTGCATTATATGCACCGCAAGCAATCGACCCGGATCATTCAATACGACAGTATGAACACGATACCAAGGCAAACCCATGGAAATACCCCTTTAGCAAAGAAAAATAGACACGATGTCGCTTTATTTTATCGCATTGAAAAAGACTATCCATATCCTATGTACCTAACCCTTCTAGGGGATTCTGTGTCAGAAAGCGCGAATATTTATTTCATTCCATTAAAAATAAGAAGCCAATTCTGTTCATAAGAAGAAAGAGAAGCAGATCTATTCTATACTCGATAAGTGCCAATATGCAATGGGTAACTTGGCCAATTTGGAAAAAACGAAGAATAGATCGCTACCCCTCTTTGTTTAGCATTCAAATCACCCATTCCCTTTTCTTTATTCAATCTGTCTTACATTCCTTATATGTATAACCTTTCAATCTACGTATTAATAGAATCTATAATATTCATATAGAATAAGAATAAAAATTAAGACAATAAACTGCGGATTCTTTCTTTCTGTTCCATTCTTACGTTTCCATATTAAAGTGTGGTTTTCTTACTTAAATTTAATAATATTAATCTAATATGCCCATTGGTGTTCCAAAAGTACCTTACCGGATTCCTGGAGATGAAGAAGCGACTTGGGTTGACTTATACAATGTTATGTATCGAGAAAGGACACTTTTTTTAGGTCAAGAGATTCGTTGCGAGATCACGAATCATATTACAGGTCTCATGGTATATCTGAGTATAGAAGATGGAATTAGTGATATTTTTTTGTTTATAAACTCCCCAGGCGGGTGGCTAATCTCAGGAATGGCTATTTTTGATACGATGCAAACGGTGACACCAGATATATATACAATATGCCTCGGAATAGCCGCCTCCATGGCGTCCTTCATTCTGCTTGGAGGAGAACCCACCAAGCGTATAGCATTCCCTCACGCGAGGATTATGCTTCACCAACCTGCTAGTGCTTATTATCGGGCAAGGACACCAGAATTTTTACTAGAAGTAGAAGAGTTACACAAAGTTCGCGAAATGATCACAAGGGTTTATGCAGTAAGAACAGGCAAGCCTTTTTGGGTTGTATCCGAAGACATGGAAAGGGATGTTTTTATGTCAGCAGACGAAGCCAAAGCTTATGGACTTGTCGATATTGTAGGGGATGAAATGATTGACAAGCACTGCGATACTGATCCAGTGTGGTTTCCAGAAATGTTTAAGGATTGGTAGTGTCCGGATTTCTTGTAAAGTTATTTCACAGCTAAATTCGTGTTTTCCTCGATTTAATAGAAAATAGAAAGACTTCATGATGAGCAATCATCAGGTTAAGATGGATCTAAACCAATCCATTTTTTTCTATATACATACAACATGCCGACGGTTAAACAACTTATTAGAAACGCAAGACAGCCAATACGAAATGCTCGAAAAACGGCCGCGCTTAAAGGATGCCCTCAGCGTCGAGGAACATGTGCTAGGGTGTATGTGCGACTCGTTCAGATCATGACTTCAAACAAATATAAAAAAAATTGAAGTATCCATGATTAGTACCAATGAATAGGATATAGCTTCTCTATCCTAGATTTCTATGGTATATGGAATTTATGGTTTCCTTTGGTGCAAATCCAATTATCTAAATTGGAAATAAGAAGCAATTCTCCCATTGGTAGCAAATGGTTATCCATTAAGCGGAGGAAATAGTAATAAAAAGAAAAAGGCTTATGCTCCTTTATCTTAAAAGAACGGACTAACAGGGTCAGCTACTTAGCCAACTTTCATAATTAAATACCGTCACTGTATGGATAACTCTTATTGTGAAAAGAGCTATTTACTCTATAATGGATAGGTAGAGCCAAAGAATGTGGACTATACAAGTTCGCAATACCTTTTGATGAAAGAAAGGGCTCCGGTGTATAGAGAGGGCCTCACCGTTTAAAAGGGAACCATAGAAACGATGGAACCCACTATTTTTTTTAGTATTATTAGAATGAATTTGTTATTTCGTATAGAAATAACTGAACGGAGTGGAATAAAAAATCGTGGTTGGGAAGGTTACTATAGCAAAAGCCATTGGAATTAATATTTTATATATCGGAATAATTAGTTTTGTTATTAATGAGAAAAAGGGTGGCTAAAAGAAGAGAAATCATTAGTTATTCATTAAGGTTAATTTGATTCAATGACCAGAGTTCCGCGAGGATATATAGCCCGGAGACGACGAACAAAAATGCGTTCATTTGCCTCAAACTTTAGAGGGGCTCATTTAAGACTTAATCGAATGATTACCCAACAGGTAAAAAGAGCTTTTGTTTCCTCTCATCGAGATAGAGGTAGGCAAAAGAGGGATTTTCGTCGTTTGTGGATCACTCGGATAAACGCAGCAACGCGGGTATATAAAGTATTCGATAGTTATAGTAAATTAATACACAACCTGTACAAGAAGAAATTGATTCTTAATCGTAAAATGCTTGCACAAGTAGCTGTATCAAATCCAAATAATCTTTACACGATTTCCAATAAAATAAAGATCATCAATTAAAGGTATAAATAAAGTAATATACTGGAATAATAAAAGATGAATTCCCGGAGAGGGAACTCCGGGAAGATACAATAAATTAAGATTAAGTGGTAGGAATCAACGAGCTGGATTACTTTCTTTATAATATATATAGGTCTGGCCCTTTCGAATTCGAATAAAACATCAACAATCGGAACTTAAGTTCCGGTTGTTGTTTCTTAAATTTTGGTTGTTGTTTCTTAAGTTTCGATTGGAATTGTACTTTTGCGTTAATTGAGGAATATGTCTATTTTTTCTGGGTCTAGAACCTGTAATTATTGAAATTGACTGGGCTTGAAATTGCTTTTCGTTCTCATAGTTACGAAACGGTAAGAAAGATAAAATACGAGCCTGTTTTATAGCAAGAGTAATTAATCGTTGTTGTTTCAAGGTTAATCTATTTATTCGTCTCGATAATATTTTTCCTTGTTCACTAATAAATCTATTAATTAAACTCATGTTTCTATAATCAATTCGATCTCCCGGGCCAATCCGGGGACGCCTACGAAAAGGTTGTTTAGATTTACGAAAAGGTTGCTTGAATTTACGAAAAGTTTGCTTGGATTTACGAAAGGGTTGCTTGGATTTATTAAAAGTTTGCTTGGATTTACTAAAGGGTTGCTTAGATTTAAGAAAAGGTTGTTTAGATGTATACATGATTTATTCCTTATTTAAAATTTGAAAATTTGAAAATTCACTTCTTTATTTTATTAATTTAGGATCCAGAAGAAGTAGTTTTTCTTTGATCCATATCTTATTTGATTCATATTATAGTATATGAATACCCTCTATACATATGAAATAATATCTACCGGAAATCAGATGAGTTGATTTGTATTTTGTATTCTATACTATGTTTTCTTTATATATTAAATATGAAGTTCTTACTCTTTCTGTTGTTTGGAAAGATCAAACACACGATGTTCCTATTTCTTTATTTCGTGATGAGTCGTATGCTTGCGACAATAACGACAAAATTTTTTGAATTCTAATTGTCCGGGTGTATTGTGGCGATTCTTTTGAGTACTATATCTAGAAATCCCCGTCGATTCCTCATTGGCACCTTTTCGAACACAACTGATGCATTCCAAAATAACTCTGATTCTAACATCTTTTCCCTTGGCCATGAACCTCCTTTTCTTTTTGGATTGACTTAACTTAATTCTTCTACTTATTCTTTTATTCTTCTATTTTGAATCCGAAGAAGAAGAATAAAATTCATTAGAATAATTTTTTTTTATTCTTTAATTAAGTAATAAAAAATAGAGAAATAATTAAAGAATACAATCCTTGTCGAATTAGCAAAGATTTTGGTTCGAAATCCTTTCATTTAATTAGCCAGCCCCGCCTTTTCTATGCTCTGATTTCTGAGGCCTTATTTAGCTTGGGTACCCCTTTAAATTGAATTTCTATTTTCAAAAATGGGGTTTACCAAATTTTTAATGACTCTGAGGTTCAACCCAATCCATCTTTTCTTTCTTTTTCCTTCCGATACTAAAAAAAGATTGAAAAGGATCAAATTTTGTCATATCACGAAGAAATCTATCCCTCCCATAGCAATAACTAGAATTAAAAAAAAGGGAATGACAAAGCATCTGGGAATAAACGATTAATTTCTATCAATAAACCTGCTAAAGCACCAAACCATAGAGTACTTAGCACGGGTGCTACAGAGAGATATGTTTTTATATCCCGCATTGAAAATCCTCCTTCCTTGTTGGAATACATATATGATCATAAACTCTTGCCCAAGATTGTTATGCTATATATAAAATGAACCATATCGACGAAATTTTCCTATCCCTAAAAAAGAAAAAGATGACCCCTTCTTCCTATATATTACCAAGGAAAAGTAATCCTTCTTTTATAGGCGAAATTATATTGGATTTTATATGTATATAATTCCTTAATTATATGAGACCAAAAAGAAGAAATGACACGAGGGTTCTATATATAGATAGAGAAAGAAAGAAGAAGAAAATTATGATGTGGAAAAGAAGACAGGAATTGTGTACAATGGCATTGTACAACAATTTAATTTGGAAAAGGGATGTAGCGCAGCTTGGTAGCGCGTTTGTTTTGGGTACAAAATGTCACAGGTTCAAATCCTGTCATCCCTACCTATTACTTCTTTCTTCTTTATAGGCAGTAGCGACGAGATCAATTAAAGTAAAGTGGGTATAACTTGAATTTGTGGAGACTATACGTACGTGAGATACATTAGGAATAGAAAAAGATTTTCTTTTTGAATGAATGAAAGCGCTCTTAGTTCAGTTCGGTAGAACGCGGGTCTCCAAAACCCGATGTCGTAGGTTCAAATCCTACAGAGCGTGATTCCATCTATTTTATGTCGAAGCAGAGTAAAATAACTTAACAAAATTGAATTGTAACTCCAATTTCAATTTGACCTCCTCTCTGGTCTGGAGGAGGTCAATCAAAAAAAAAAAATGACTCAATCAAAGATCCAACTGATCCCCACGCCTGTATTGCAAATACGCAGTCACGAATAATCCCGCTAAAGTAATAGGAATTAGGCCTAAGACGATTCCAAATAGAAAAACTTCAATCATTTCGATTTGTTCGAGGGGATAAAAAAAGAGGTACGATCTATCCCTAAATAGTACTCTAAATTATCCACGAATCTCAATGACCAAGAAAAGAATTCCTAATTAGTCTGGAAAAGAGTCGTAGAATGCCAGGAATCCCAAAGAAAGATTTTTCTTTTCTGAATTATAATTATTCAGTCAATTCAAATAAGGCGTATCTTGTTCAAGCCAATAAATAGAGCTGGGGTTATAGTTAAAGCAGCCAGTAGAAAACCAAAATAACTAGTTAAAGTAAGCATGAAAGAGTTAAATTCCATTTATTTTTTTTTACTACACTACATATGTTGGTAAAGCATTTACCTAAGTTATGGAAAATTCATAATTCATCAGTTATTTTAGATAATACTAAAAAACAAGATAGAGTAAGATACAGAAGTGTAAAAGAAAGTGGATTCATCAGATGATACATGAGTCCCTAATTCCGAATCAAGAGATTTGTTGTGGAATTTGTCAATTGAGTAAAGTAATAATATTAAGAACTAGATCATCTAACCCCATTGAATGAAAAAAAGAAATTCAATTTTCAGGGAAATTTTTGAATAAGAGATAAATAAACAATTGAATTTGAAAAAAAAAACTTCTTTCTATTTTGGATAATTTCTTTTTCAATAGGACCCTCTTTTTGGAGTGAACGATCGAATATTCCCCTATTCCTTCTTATTTTAACTGATTGTATTCCATATGGAATAAGAGGAGAACAAAAGCATTCCACGACCTGCCAAGGGGCTGTTAAAAAAAAAAAAAAAAGAAAGCTCTTCCTTGAATTTACTTTATTTTTATTCCTTTTTCGAACTCCAACCAAAGTAGATTCGAAGACGAGTCACTTCAATTATCCTTTTAAGTTCTATTCTATCTTCTGTCTTTCCCTATTTCATCTCGTAAAGTTCCGCGCTCGCAGTTTGGTCAAGAAAGTTAGACCTAATCCAACAAACAATACAAGGATGAATTACGAATTATGAAAGGATAGATTTCACATATACTTGTCCTTGTATTGTGTCAGTATGAGAATATCCTTCCTAAATTATTTATCCAAACCTATTGATCATTAACTTAGATTTTCCCAAGATTTTGGCTGCTATTCCGAATTACTCTATTATTCCGAAGCCAATGAAAAGTAAGTAGAACCTACAAAAATGGGGTTTTCTATTGATGCCTTGAATAACATATAGCTTACCTATAGACAAAAAAAAAATAAAAAAGTAATTATGTTTCGGAACCAGGCAAAACCAGATTGCTGTGCCATAGGAAGGATAGCTATACTAATTCGGTATACTCAAAATACACCTTTGGTACAAAATTGACAATCTCACAAGGATGAAATATCAGTAATTTTCTATTTACTGGTCGATCCCATCTTTTACGGAATCAATTCCTTTTTTGAATGTACAAAAATTTTGGGAGTTCAGCATGTCTGGAAGCACGGGAGAACGTTCTTTTGCTGATATTATTACCAGTATTCGATACTGGGTTATTCATAGCATTACTATACCTTCCCTATTCATTGCGGGTTGGTTATTTGTCAGTACGGGTTTAGCTTATGACGTGTTTGGAAGTCCTAGGCCAAACGAGTATTTCACGGAAAGCCGACAAGGAATTCCGTTAATAACCGACCGTTTTGATTCTTTAGAACAACTCGATGAATTTAGTAGATCCTTTTAGGAGGCCCTCAATGACCATAGATCGAACCTATCCTATTTTTACAGTGCGATGGCTGGCTATTCACGGACTAGCTGTACCTACTGTTTTTTTCTTGGGATCAATATCAGCAATGCAGTTCATCCAACGATAAAACAAATTCCAACTATAGAACTATGACACAATCAAACCCGAATGAACAAAATGTTGAATTGAATCGTACCAGTCTATACTGGGGTTTATTACTCATTTTTGTACTTGCTGTTTTATTTTCCAATTACTTCTTCAATTGAGAGAAAGAAAGAGACTAATAAGAATTCTCTTATCCCATTTGGAAGGATACCATCCTTATAACTACCCATGACTGTTTTTGTCTCTAGCATGACCAATTGATAAAATGTGGAGGAAAGTAGGGGAAATGGCCGATACTACTGGAAGAATTCCTCTTTGGCTGATAGGTACTGTAGCTGGTATTGCTGTGATTGGTTTAGTAGGTGTTTTCTTTTATGGTTCATATTCTGGATTGGGTTCATCTCTATAGTAATCGGAGGGACCAGATTGTAAACATGAAAAAGTAGGAGCTTAGCGGGTCCTTACCCCCCTTTATCTGATTAGAGCGGAAAGGACCCGCGGAATTTTTATTTTACTCTTATAACGCGAATTGAATCTATTCGATTCACTCTTATGAAGCAACAAGAAAAAGAGATCACTCGAGGATCCAATATCTTATTCCACGAAGGAAGTATCCTGAAAATCCTTGATTTAGTTTCGAGTAATAAACTAATAAAACCTTAATCAAAACTATTCAACTAGCCTAAAAATAAAAAAACCTTCAATGGAAGAGTTTACTTTTTTTTTGCAAAATTTCTGTAAATTTGAAGTTGAACTTAATTAAACAAGCCAAGCAATTTGCTCACAATCACAAGAAATTTTTCCCCCGCCATATTTTCTTCCCCTCTGTTTGTCCACTACCTCGGCTAAACCTAAGCAAAAGAAAAAGAGGTCCAAGAGACAGACCCGAATAAAGAAGAAATAGTAATCTTTGACGAATTAGGAAGAAAAAGGATTCTTATTTTGATACAAGAAGAATCGGCACAAGAAAAAGGCTTTTTCTTGTGCCGAATAGACGATTAAGAAGACCTGCAATCCCTCCGAAAAAGAAGAAATTTTAATTTGATTGTTCTCGCCTTTGCCTTGGATTCTCTTCTTTTGCATGGGATATAAATAAGGAATTCCAGACATCTCATAAACAAAAAGCAGTCTAAACAAAAAAAGGATTTCCAAAATAGATCATAGATAATTCTAGCAATTGCCAATAAATCGAGGCTTTTTACCAACTTGATGGTAAGAAATCCCGGGACCTAGAAATTCATTTCGTACAATTGAACCTTTTCAAACTGTTTCTTTTTGAGAACCAAAAAAACTTGTGCCAAAATAACGGATGCGAAGAAGAACAAAAGGCCTTGGACACGTAATGGATCCTGAAGCACGATTTCTGCGTCCCCCTGACCAAAACCTCCCACATTAGGATTGCTTGTTAATGGTTGATCAAGCTTGATGGATTCCCCCTCTGAAACAAGAAGTTCTGGTCCGGGAGGTATAATATCAATCACTTGGCGTCCATCTGATGCATCAACTATGGATATTTCATACCCCCCCTTTTCTTTACGTAGTATTTTTCTTACTATACCTGTTGACGTAGCATTATAGACTGTATTGTTACTCTTGCTACCATCAGGATAGATCTGTCCTCTTCCTCGGTTTCCCCCTACATATATGGGATATTTTAAGAAATGAGCATCTTTCTTCGTAGCAGGATCAGGGGAAAGAATGGGAAAGACAATTTCACTATATTTCTTACCGGGAACAGGGCCTATCACAAGAATGTTTTTTTTATCGGGACGATAACTCTGAAAAGCAAGATTTCCTATCTTTTCTTTTAACTCAGGGGAAATACGATCGGGCGGCGCTAATTCGAATCCCTCGGGCAAAATAAGAACAGCACCTACATTCAACCCTCCCTTTTTTCCATTAGCAAGAACTTGTTTCAATTGCATATCATAAGGAATTCGAAGAACTGCTTCAAATACAGTATCGGGAAGCACAGCTTGGGGAACTTCAATATCGACGGGCTTGCTAGCTAAATGGCAATTGGCACATACAATTCGTCCAGTTGCTTCTCGTGGGTTTTCATAACCCTGCTGCGCAAAAATGGGATATGCATTTGAAATAGATGTCCGAGTTATTACGTATATCATGATCGATACAGAAATCGATCGAGTTATCTGTTCCTTTACCCAAGAAAAAGTATTTCTATTTTCCATGTCCAATCGCAGATCCCAGAATTTCTACAATAAATTAGATAGGTAGCTAAGCTAATCTAGTTCCCTATACACGAATCTGTTGTCATTCTACTGCAACAGTTGTACTGCAATGATGAATACCTTAAAGTAGGTATAAATAGAAAGAATTTTGCTAAAATGGAAAAGGGCTTTCTTTCTAAAAAAAGATGCTTGCTAATTTGATTAATATTAATATCGGGAGATCAAATGAATTTATGCTTCACTAATTGAATGATAAATGACTACAAGCGAAGGAGATAGACGATTTAAACAAAAAAAGACCCAAAATTTCAAACATGTATCTAGAATTACTGGAAAACTACAAACAAAAATAGTGAAAATAAGCTCGTTAGGAGCCCATCCAAAATCGTTGTAGACCCAACGAATTACTAGTTCCCAACCACGGGTGGAGTGAAATCCAACAAAAAAATCAGTAACTAAAAGAATAAAAAAAGCTTTTATTGAGTCATTTAAATTATAGAAGAATTCCTGAACCCAAGAATTCAAAATGACAAGTTCCTCTTTACCCAGAAAAAAAGAACCACTTAGAATAGCCAAACAGATTATATTTGTCGAGAAATGCAAAATGGTATGGAGATGATCCTCATTATTTATTTTGACCCATTGTATTATTTCCTTGTGTATTCCTGTAGGAGGTTTTTGTACATGTGTCTTTAGTTTCCCTTTTATCATCTCGTCCAAGAGAGAAAGTTCTTCTAATTCTATGAATCTTTCTAGAATCCTTTTCTCTTGAATATCAGTTAAGAGAGTTTCGGATTGCCTGGTATTCCACCAATTCTTAATCCAAAGTTCCAGACATTTGTTAAATGAGGAAGAGACCCCCCAAGGCAAAAGTACGATAAATACAAGATATAGTAAAGAAGGCAATGCTTTCTTTTTTTTCATTTTTGATCTGTAAATGGAGTTGTTAATGAATATGCTTCATTCGCTGACTCTATTCCATTCCCTGACTCTATATGATGATATTTCTATTTCATGATATTTCTATTTCTTTGAAGCAAAAACTCTATAGGTTTGATACCCTGTATCTATTCTTCTTTTTTGTATATTAGTTATTAGTGGAATTTCAGTGCATTGGGTTCTTTCTTAGATCTAGATGGAATGAAATAGTGAAATAGAATAAAAAAAAAGCCCTTTCGGATGAAAAAGGAAGAATAGTATGCGATATATCTAACTTGGATAAAAAAAAATTAAAAGCAAATTTCTCTTATCCTCGTTTGTTCCTTCCTTTAGATAAATACTTAAAAATCCCCTTACAATAACAAATCCAATTTAGAAGGGACTTCCTCCCTGTGTTGAGAAAACTTTTCTTCTTCCAATTCTTCTTTTCTTCATTCAACTCAGTTCAAAAAAGATACCTCAAAATACTTCAATTGGTACGCGCAAGAAATAGGCCAATTCGGCAGCTTTTTGTTCAATTTCTCGTGGAGTAAAAAATTTATCATCAGTACGAGTCAAGGGAATGATCCCCTGGCCCCGGATTTCCATATAAAGAATACGACGAGGATAAAGACCCTCTTTAACCTGAATTCTAATTGATTGGATATCCCGCATAAGGAATCGAAGGAAGACGCGACGTTTTATTCCAGGGAATCCCCAACGAAAAATGCACACTATTCCCTCTTTTCTATCGAATCGGTCATAACCACTACCTACATTCCACAAAATAGTACACCACAAGTAGGAGCTAATGAATAGGCCTGCGATTCCGTAGAAAGACATCACGACCCCCTGCGGAAAAAAAAGAATTTCTTGAGATGGAAGTATAGATATAATATTCTTACCAAGATAACTGGAAATCCCAACCGATAAGAATCCTAGTGAACCTAGAAAAAGAATACAGGCCCAGAAAAAATTACCCCTTTTTCGAGAACCTTTTAGAAGTTCTACCCATATGTGTTCTGATCGCCAATTCATATTAGATATACTAAATCCAGCAGCGGTCGATTGAAATTGAGAGAATAAGCTAAATAATTTTGACTTTACTTTTTTTGATTCTGAAATCGCCTTCAGCAACTAGTACTCCTGTGAAATAATAGGTTAGATACATTGACTTTCTATTCAAAAAATATTCGTTGATTCAATTAAAATAAATAAAATAAAACTCGCTATACCTGGCTCTGCATATTCATGCATTTATGCTCGTAGCCTATATCCGCATCCATAACCGTTTTTCATTTGTGTGTAGAAAGTGTGTGTAGAAAAAGCCACATACCCTACCATATTATATTACTTACACTAAAAAATACTAGACAATCTTATTTTTTTGCACATAAAGAAATAAAGAAGTCATTGCAATTGCCGGAAATACTAAGCCTACTAAAGGCACGAAAATAGAAGGTAAGTTTAAATCCGTCATGGAATAGGTGTCTCAATTCAAATTTACTATTTCTATCTAGTCGAAAAATATCTTAAGATTCTTATGATATAATTAAGTATATCTATTATAAGGAATATTGACTATTGTATTGTATTTTTTATTTTTAGTTTGAAAAATATTCTGTAAAAAAAATGAAAGGATAATAAGAAAATTCCAAAAAAGGAGAACTAATTAAAAAGATTTTATTTTGATTTTCCCATCCTCATGGCCTTTCTATCTTTCTAATCTAATTTGAAATTGGATTCAAAAGAAAGCGGTTAGAATTTACTTCCTGCATACATACTTCTCTAGAAGCGCATACAATAATGCGTGGTAAAGGCGGAAAAATAGTATATTCAATCAAAATCAAAGGGCAAATTATCTTACCTACTATAGATCCCCTACTACCCTCTTAGACTTTAAAAGGCGATATACCACCCAAAGAAAGGGTATGAAAATGCCGGGTGGAGTTAGCTTTTCGACGAAGACCTGTCCCGTGCAGCGAAGCCCTGTTAGTAAGACCCCCCGCAATAATGGATTATAGAAGAATATTATTCCAAATACTCCTCTGGACGCATATAGTAGCATTGCGATTCCGAATCTTTTTTATTTATGAATATGAACAGAAAAAATTCATTGTATCGTTGGGTCGGAGCGGAGGTTTGGTCCAGAAAAATTAGAAACAAAACGTCTACTCTACCGCATTGAAGTCTATAGCGCTGTATTTCCACGAAAGTATAATTCTTACCATCAGGATACGATCCTTTCTTTTGAACTAAACGTCTCTACGATGGGTCCAGGTTCTATGTCCAATCCCAAATCAAGGATTTCTCGCTCTTGATCGGAGTCATAAACTAAAAAAAAACTACCTTTTTATCCTTTTTCTCAAGGTTATAGAAAACTTCCTTATCTAGTTCTAGCATTTTGAAAAAAAAAAAATGCTTCTTTTTTTACACACAGTTCGAGTCACTTGTTGACTCACGATTACGCCTGTTAAAAGTTTCAAACGTCCTCTTTTTTGAAATTGAAAGAGAGTCCTATAAAAAGGTCTAACTTCCAAACTATGTCTTTTTTCATTCATTCTCCTTTAGTTTTTTTCTCTATCTAGAAGTGGAATAGAATAACCCGGTTGAAGGGTAATGATCATACGTCTGTAATGCATTGTATGGCCCAGAATAGGTCCTATTCTTCTACCTTTTCCAGGTAGTCGATGGCTATTCACAGCTACCACCTTAACACCAAAGAAGAGTTCGACCCAATGCTTTATTTCTGTCTTAGTGAATCCCGATTCGACATTAAAAGTATATTGATTCTTTCCCAATAAACGAAGACTTTTTTCTGTAAATACTGCGTATTTGATTCCATTATCATTATCATATGATAATACTATATTTTATTATTTTATTATTTTATTTGTATTTCTTTATTGTATTATACCTTAATATATATATTCTAGATATATAGAATAGACGAATCTCAATTTGTCAAGTCTCATGATCATATCATGATCTATTTTTATTCGGCTCAATCTTTTTTTTCTAAAAAAGATTGAGCCGAGTTTAATTGCAATCAATTAGAAGAATAAAGAAGAATTACTGCATTTCATAACTGATTTTTTTCTCTTTTTATTTCGTTTCTTTTTTATTTATACCTTCTTTATCTTTAGTTTTATCTAGTTAATCAATAGTATCTACCGGCTCGAACTCGAATTTGATCGCCTTCCATACTTCACAAGCTGCGGCTAGTTCAGGACTCCATTTGCAAGCTGCTCGGATAATTTCATTACCTTCGCGAGCAAGATCGCGCCCTTCGTTACGAGCTTGTACACAGGCTTCTAAAGCCACTCGATTAGCTGCTGCACCAGGTGCATTTCCCCAAGGATGTCCTAAAGTTCCTCCACCAAATTGTAATACAGAATCGTCCCCAAAGATTTCGGTCAGAGCTGGCATATGCCAAACATGAATACCACCTGAAGCTACCGGTATAACACCTGGCATGGATACCCAGTCCTGAGTGAAAAAGATACCGCGAGCACGATCTTTTTCAATAAAATCATCGCGCAATAAATCAACAAAACCTAAAGTCATTTCGCGTTCCCCTTCTAACTTACCTACTACTGTACGCGGAGTGGATATGATCTCCCCCAGACATACGCAATGCTTTAGCTAATACACGGAAATGCATACCATGATTTTTCTGTCTATCAATAACTGCATGCATTGCACGGTGAATGTGAAGAAGTAGGCCATTGTCGCGGCAATAATGAGCCAAAGTAGTATTTGCGGTGAATCCCCCAGTTAAGTAGTCATGCATTACAATAGGAACCCCTAATTCTCTTGCAAATACAGCTCTCTTAATCATTTCTTCACATGTACCCGCAGTCGCATTCAAGTAATGCCCCTTGATTTCACCGGTTTCGGCCTGTGATTTATAAATAGCTTCGGCACAAAAGACAAAACGGTCTCTCCAGCGCATAAATGGTTGTGAGTTTACGTTTTCATCATCTTTGGTAAAATCAAGTCCACCACGTAGACACTCATAACACGCTCTACCATAATTTTTTGCGGATAATCCCAATTTTGGTTTAATAGTACATCCCAATAAAGGACGACCGTACTTGTTCAACTTATCTCTTTCAACTTGGATACCATGAGGCGGGCCTTGGAAAGTTTTTGAATAAGTAGGGGGAATTCGTAGATCCTCCAAACGTAGAGCACGTAGGGCTTTGAAACCAAATACGTTACCTACAATGGAAGTAAACATGTTAGTAACGGAACCCTCTTCAAATAGGTCTAATGGATAAGCTACATAACAGATCCATTGGTTGTCTTCCCCAGCAACAGGCTCGATGTGATAGCATCGTCCTTTGTAACGATCAAGACTGGTAAGTCCATCAGTCCAAACAGTTGTCCATGTACCAGTAGAAGATTCGGCAGCTACTGCAGCCCCTGCTTCTTCGGGCGGAACCCCAGGCTGAGGACTTACTCGGAATGCTGCCAAGATATCAGTATCCTTAGTTTCATACTCTGGGGTGTAGTAAGTCAATTTATAATCTTTAACACCAGCTTGAAATCCAACACCTGCTTTAGTTTCTGTTTGTGGTGACATAAGTCCCTCCCTATAACTCTTGAATTAAGAATTCTCACAATAACAGGGTCTACTCGATGTTAATTAGGCGTAAATGAAACTTTAGCAAAAATCTCGTAAAACAAAAAGGATATTCAATTAATATAATATCAACTCATTAAAGAAAATTGAGGGCATGCTTAGGTTAATGAATATGTTTCATTCATATATAATGCGTACACCCTGTGTATGTTCTATCCTATAGGAATTCCAATATAGGAATTCGATAGGAATTGAGTTGTTGTTATGGTAAGTTAACACGGTTCGTTATTAAACCATGGATTTGATTTACCAAATCCATAATTATTGTATACTCTTTGATAGATATAGCGCAACCCAAATTAATTCCTAATCCTTATTTTACAAGTTCTTAATAGTTCTCTTTTCTTATTTTGAATGCAAATACCTAACTAAATACTAATAAAATTCTTTGTTGACAGCAATCTATGCTTCACAGTAGTATATATTTTGTATATCGAAGTCCTAGATAGGAAAGTAGAGTAGGCACAGATCCTCCACAAAAGGCAAAATGTATATGAAAAAAAAGATTGATTGAACTTTCCAATGGACTCATTCCATGAGTAAACGATTGAATGGGATTCGCTTGGGCAACGAAATCAAGTCCTGGTCCCCTTTTCTCTCTTATTGAATTAACTAATTCATTTCCTTTTTACTTTTGGATTTTTTTTGATTTGATTTGGCATTATTCAACAATAAAAAAAGAAAAATTTCGACAAATTCCTTTTTTTTAATTATGTGATAATTATGAGAACCAATCCTACTACTTCTCCTCCCGGGGTTTCCACAATTGAAGAAAAAAGTACAGGTCGTATCGATCAAATTATTGGACCCGTGCTGGATGTCACTTTTCCCCCAGGCAAGTTACCTTATATTTATAACGCTTTGGTAGTCCAGAGTAGAGACACTGCCGATAAGCAAATTAATGTGACTTGTGAGGTACAACAATTATTAGGAAATAATCGAGTTAGAGCTGTAGCTATGAGTGCTACGGACGGGTTGATGAGAGGAATGGAAGTGATTGACACGGGAGCTCCTCTCAGTGTTCCGGTCGGTGGAGCTACTCTCGGACGAATTTTCAACGTTCTTGGGGAGCCTGTTGACAATTTGGGTCCTGTAGATAGTAGTGCAACGTTCCCTATTCATAGATCTGCGCCTGCCTTTATCGAGTTAGATACGAAATTATCCATCTTTGAAACAGGTATTAAGGTCGTCGATCTTTTAGCTCCTTATCGACGTGGAGGAAAAATAGGACTATTTGGGGGGGCTGGAGTAGGTAAAACAGTACTGATCATGGAATTAATCAATAACATTGCTAAAGCTCATGGGGGCGTATCCGTATTCGGTGGAGTAGGGGAACGGACTCGTGAAGGAAATGATCTTTATATGGAAATGAAGGAATCCGGAGTAATTAATGAAAAAAATATTGAGGAATCAAAGGTAGCTCTAGTCTATGGCCAAATGAATGAACCACCGGGAGCTCGTATGAGAGTTGGTTTAACTGCCCTAACTATGGCGGAATATTTCCGAGATGTTAATAAGCAAGACGTGCTTTTATTTATCGATAATATCTTTCGTTTTGTTCAAGCAGGATCAGAGGTATCCGCTTTATTAGGGAGAATGCCCTCCGCAGTGGGTTATCAACCTACTCTTAGTACAGAAATGGGTTCTTTGCAAGAAAGAATTGCTTCTACTAAAAAGGGATCTATAACTTCGATTCAAGCAGTTTATGTACCTGCAGACGATTTGACCGACCCTGCCCCTGCCACAACATTTGCACATTTGGATGCTACTACCGTACTTTCCAGAGGATTAGCTTCCAAGGGTATTTATCCAGCAGTAGATCCTTTAGATTCAACCTCGACTATGTTACAGCCTCGGATCGTTGGCAACGAACATTATGAAACTGCGCAAAGAGTTAAGGAAACTTTACAACGTTACAAAGAACTTCAGGACATTATCGCAATTCTTGGCTTGGATGAATTATCGGAAGAGGATCGTTTAACTGTAGCAAGAGCAAGAAAAATTGAGCGTTTCTTATCACAACCGTTCTTTGTGGCAGAAGTTTTTACTGGTTCTCCAGGAAAGTATGTTGCTCTTGCGGAAACTATTAGGGGATTTCAACTAATCCTTTCCGGAGAATTAGACGGCCTACCTGAACAGGCTTTTTATTTGGTGGGTAACATCGATGAAGCTAGCACGAAAGCTATAACCTTAGAAGAGGAGAACAAATCGAAGAAATGAAATTAAATCTTTATGTACTGACTCCTAAGCGAATTATTTGGGATTGTGAAGTGAAAGAAATCATTTTATCCACTAATAGTGGCCAAATTGGCGTATTACCAAACCACGCCCCCATTAACACAGCAGTAGATATGGGTCCTTTGAGAATACGCCTCCTCAACGACCAATGGTTAACAGCGATTCTGTGGAGCGGTTTTGCGAGAATAGTTAATAATGAGATCATCATTTTAGGAAATGATGCGGAACTGGGTAGTGATATTGATCCGGAAGAAGCTCAAAAGGCACTTGAAATAGCCGAAGCTAACTTGAGTAAAGCTGAGGGTACGAAAGATTTGGTTGAAGCGAAGCTCGCTCTCAGACGAGCTAGGATACGAATCGAGGCTGTCAATTGGATTCCCCCATCCAATTGAAGACAATCCAGTGGTTTATAGTTGATACAAAGAAAAAGGGAAGAGGGGTAGAAAAAGTTATTAGATAGCGAAGCGAAGTAAGTCCAATGCTATCTAGTAATTTTTCTACCTACTTACCTACTATTGGATTTGAACCAATGACTCCCGCCGTATGAAAGCAATACTCTAACCACTGAGTTAAGTAGGCAATTTATCACCACAAAGGAAGACCCATTACTTCGATCGATTATATATTGAATCCCTTTTCTAAGCAATACCGCTCTGTTATTGGTCTGTTATATACTAAATACTAAACTAAATACTAAACAGATACAGATCAAAGGGGTATCCTCTGGCATTAGAAAATATTCATCTTGACAAGAAATTATCTATATGTTAAGATATCTCTGATAAGGGCTATAGCTCAGTTCGGTAGAGCAACTCGTTTACACGTGCGCCAATGCTTTTCAAAGGAGCTTATTATGCAATGAACATAATCGATCTTATTGCAAAATCAATGTCTTACTTCATAGATTCGAGAGAATAGGAGAACAGTAGCCTGACAAACAGTCGGTTCAGTCCGATTCAGGTGCCAATTCAGGTGCCTAATCAAATAGAACCCTTATGGATTTGCTAGTTGATAAGGTAAATATCCAGCCCACTAAATGCTAGGCGTAATGAGGATAAGGGCCTCCAAAAAACTTCTTTTCGTTCTATGAACTTTAAGGTGTATGAAGTCTCATAGTTAACTCTTGCAGTGGAACGATAGAGACTCCATTTCACTTAGGTTGATTTAATTTAGACCGGAGGCAGACCTAAGTCAAGGTAATCCTCCTTTGAAACACTTTGGTATTGCTCCTAGATAGATCATAATACAAAAAATCAATCAGAGCACAGGGAGCCATCTCATTATCTTTCCGTAAAGAAAAACTATGGTGGACTAACTGATCTTTAAATCAGTTTATGAAAGAGCCCAATGCAAAAAAATGCATGTTGGGTCTTTGAAACAGTTCAAATCATTTCGATAATAATCCGTTTGATCTGTTTTACCGAGAAGGTCTACGGTTCGAATCCGTATAGCCCTAATATGCCCTTTTTTAGATTTTAGGATCTCTATCCTATGTTTTCTTTAGTTTAGTATAGTTTTCATTTTCTCATTAGTATTTGTTTATAGACTGGATAGGCGCCTGCGACATAGAATAGAGATAAAAGCATTACCAAAGGCTCATTCATCGAAAATCAAAATCATACAGACAGGAAAAGAAAAACGAATTTCTATCAAATCAATAGAAGAAAGGATCCTTTCCCTGATTTGAATCCCGTCCTCCTTCAAATAGGATATCTCTAGACTTCCCTATAATAACTGCAATGATTTTATCCATTTTGCGAATTCCTACTTTGTTTTAAGTATATTTATTACTTTGTTTATAGATACATTATGTAAATTGATCAACTTTAAATAGAAAAAATAAAGTAAAGAGTAAATAAGAAAACAGAATATTCTGTCTCATAGTTCTGAAATAGAGTTCTTTATTTTTATTTTATAGTATTACTTCTCATTAATTATACTGCATAGATTAGTCCTACTATCTTAATTAGGTTCTAATTTAGTAGTATTCTCATTTTTATTTAATAGTCTCTTATTATTTTATTATTAAATATTAAATAAAGGATAGAGCTATTCTTTTTTCTAGAGATTCTAGAGAAAGCGAGACAAAGTGAAACGAGAAAGTTTTCTTTATATAAGAATTAGATCTACATACACCATATCTAAATAGAATGGAAATCCAAAAGAAAGGGAGTTGGGATTCCATTGGATGAATCTTTAAAGAAGATGCAGCACAGAGGAAACAAAGGCTAAACTTAAACTAAGCGCTTTTGTTTGAACAAAAAAGATTCTTGTTTCACCGAGGAAAAGAGAGAAGTTCTGGATAAATTGACAATGCTGAATTGAATTGACTAATTTAAGTTCCGCCTATTCCACATTAATGGGAGTACATTATGTTTCTGCTTCACGAATATGATATTTTTTGGACATTTCTAATAATAGCAAGCCTTATTCCTATTTTGGCATTTTCGATTTCAGGACTTTTAGCCCCGGTTAGTGAAGGACCAGAGAAGCTTTCTAGTTATGAATCGGGTATAGAACCCATGGGAGGGGCTTGGGTACAATTCCGAATACGCTATTATATGTTTGCGCTCGTTTTTGTTGTTTTTGATGTGGAAACCGTCTTTCTATACCCTTGGGCAATGAGTTTCGACGTATTGGGTGTATCCGTTTTTATCGAAGCTTTGATTTTCGTGCTTATCTTAGTTGTTGGTTTAGTTTATGCATGGCGAAAAGGAGCCTTGGAATGGTCTTAACTGAATATTTAGACAAAAAAAAAGAAGGAAAAGATTCTATTGAGACAGTTATGAATTTGATTGAGTTTCCCTTACTTGACCAAACAAGTTCCAATTCTGTTATTTCAACTACACCAAATGATCTTTCGAATTGGTCAAGACTCTCCAGTTTATGGCCCCTTCTATACGGTACCAGTTGTTGTTTCATTGAATTTGCTTCATTAATAGGCTCACGATTCGACTTTGATCGTTATGGATTGGTACCAAGATCAAGTCCTAGGCAAGCAGACCTAATTTTAACAGCCGGTACGGTAACAATGAAAATGGCTCCCTCTTTAGTGAGATTATACGAGCAAATGCCTGAACCAAAATACGTCATTGCTATGGGAGCCTGTACTATTACAGGGGGAATGTTCAGTACGGATTCCTATAGTACTGTTCGGGGAGTTGATAAGTTAATTCCTGTGGATGTCTACTTGCCGGGCTGCCCACCTAAACCGGAGGCAGTTATAGATGCCCTAACAAAACTTCGTAAGAAGATATCGCGAGAAATAGTTGAGGATCAAACTCTATCTCAAAATAAAAATAGATGTTTTACTACCAGTCACAAGCTTTATGTTAGGCGCAGTACTCATACAGGAACTTATGAGCAAGAATTGCTCTATCAATCACCATCTACATTAGATATATCTTCTGAAACTTTTTTCAAATCCAAAAGTTCAGTACCTTCCTACAAATTAGTGAATTAGGAGAGGGGCTCTTTTGTGTAGAAAAATAAAAAGCAGGGCAATCTTTCAAACTTGCATCCGAAATGTGAAATATTTATACAAAGAGGGAGAGATGAAGACAATGCAGCAGGGTTGGTTATCTAATTGGCTAGTCAAACATGAGGTGGTTCATAGATCTTTGGGCTTTGATCACCGAGGAATAGAGACTTTACAAATAAAAGCAGGGGATTGGGATTCCATTGCTGTCATTTTATATGTATATGGTTACAATTATTTACGCTCCCAATGTGCTTATGATGTAGCACCCGGTGGATCTTTAGCTAGCGTGTATCATCTTACGAGAATACAATATGGTATAGATAATCCAGAAGAAGTCTGCATAAAAGTCTTTGCCCAAAAGGATAATCCTAGAATTCCGTCTGTCTTCTGGATTTGGAGAAGTGCCGATTTTCAAGAACGCGAATCTTATGATATGGTGGGAATCTCTTATGATAATCATCCGCGCCTTAAACGTATCCTAATGCCTGAAAGTTGGATAGGCTGGCCCTTACGTAAGGATTATATAACCCCCAATTTTTATGAAATACAAGATGCTCATTGAATGATAAGAAATTCATGCTCACTTATACAACACAACTCCAGATTTTATTCAAGTCAAGGAATATTTTTAGGTTCTTTTCCTAGATGAAACGGAATACCTATTTATAATTAATTCCTAATTATACAAAAGCATTCCAGATAGACTGAGCAAAAAAAGGGTTTCATTTGGATTCCCCTATTTTGAAAATCGCATATTAATTTCCTTCATATGAACAGAAAAATAGGATGACTCAAAGAAGTTCTCTACCAGGAACTTTGTACCGCGCACATTACTTAGCACAACTAGGAAAATAAGATAAGATAAAGATAAGCAAGACTAAAAAAATATTCGTCGGAATAGCGGAATACAAAATTAAGAAACGCAAAAAAATAAAGGGGAATCTCACCCCCTTCTTTATCATAAAGAAAAGATATATTTTAAAACTTCTTTAAAAAGAAAAAGAAGTGCCTCTATATTTATATTATAGATTTATCCACTTAGATGAATAAATATTATTAATGAATATGTATCACAATCCATCTCGAGGTATTTGGATCAATACCTATTCGGTGGATCTTTTTTTTTTTTTTCTCTGCCAGGAACCAGATTTGAACTGGTGACACGAGGATTTTCAGTCCTCTGCTCTACCAACTGAGCTATCCTGACCTTTTCTTGTGCATCATCCTAGTAGAGTATTTGTATCTATGTCAATTAAAAGGACTAAAAATTAATTAAAGTATTTCAAATTTTAAATTTGAAAATGGGGGGGGTAGTCCTATGCATTGTGCATGGTTTACTTAAATAAAACTTAAAAATAGAGTGAATAACCAAGATTTCTTGCCGATACTCTAATAAAAAAGAAATCTATTCAATGAATAGGATAAGATCCATTGAGTTCTCTTCGCATTCCTTTGTGAAAGAGTAGAATGAGAAAGCTAATGAATCTTAAACCCATTGCATTGATAAAAAGAAAAAAAAGTGCATTGATAAAAAGAAAAAAAAAAAGAGGATAAATAATAATAATATAGTATAGTTAGGGAATAAAAGAGGATTTGGGGATAGAGGGACTTGAACCCTCACAACTTATAAAGTCGACGGATTTTCCTTTTACTAGAAATTTCATTGTTGTCAGTATTGACATGTAGAATGGGACTCTCTCTTTGTCCTCGTCCGATTAATCCACTTTTTTAAAGATCTCGAAAACTTTGAATTTTAATTGAAGAATTTGATTATTCAATATTCGATTGGAGTGGATTCACAATAATGAAAAAAAAAAATTATGATATGAGTTTTTTATTTCATAATCATTATCATTTCTAATTTCATTTTTAAAAAAGATAAAGAACCTATATTATAATTAGAATATAATATGAGTTCTGTGATTAATCGTTTGCTATGTCAGTATCTATACGTGTTTATTAAATGTATAAGGTATAAAACCCCTCTTTCTCTAATTTAGAACTAGAAGGAATTCCACTAACAACACAACGTAATTAACTCGATTCGTTAGAACAGCTTCCATTGAGTCTCTGCACCTATCCTTTTCCTTTGTATTCTAGTTCGAGAACCCCTTGTTTTCTCAAAACACGGATTTGGCTCAGGATTGCCCTTTTTTAATTCCAGGGTTTCTCTGAATTTGGAAGTTACCACTTAGCAGGTTTCCATACCAAGGCTCAATACAATCAAGTCCGTAGCGTCTACCGATTTCGCCATATCCCCATTTCCCTCTTCTTTGAGACCAGGATTCCTTGTGTAATTTCATCCATCTCTTAGTTTTTTTTTTGAATCATTGAGTTCATCACTCAACGTAGTCTAGCAGTTCAGTTCGACTCTATTTGAGAGACCTCGCTTGCTTATTGCAATTCAGAATTGAATTGATTCTATCCTTGATGTATTTGCAATTCAATCCGAATCAATATATCCAAAAGTTTTTATCTCCCCCACCTCCCGTCTTACTTTTTTATAGTATTCAAAATTATACTATAACGCTTGATATTTATTCTTTTTTTCTAATCAGAATTAGCAATTTTATTTACTCTGACTCTATGTTCCCCTTAGTGAAATATTAATCCTCAAATTATTAACAAATAATAAAGTCTATAATGATCGAATGAAAATACCAATAAATTCTATAATTTTATTTTTTAATATCCTATAGTTAAGCATATCAAGCTAACTTTATCTTTAAGAAGTTTTAGTATTTTTTTATTTTTATAAGTATAACTTCAAATTTAGAACTAGTTAATAGCTAAGATTAATAACTAATATCTGAGATTTTACGGATTTCCTATACTATACCTATTTCTATTTGTTACACTATTTCCGTTATGTAAGCCCACTTAGCTCAGAGGTTAGAGCATCGCATTTGTAATGCGAGGGTCATCGGTTCAAATCCGATAGTCGGCTTTTTTTTCTCTATCGATGTTCTACGAACAAGAATCTCTTTTTTTCCGAATTAAATGGAGAATCCAGGATCTTTTATGTTTTTTACCTTACAATTTTGCTAGATACAAAACAATAAAATAAATAATATATATACAAAAAAAAAAGATTTTGATGAAATTCCATTTTTTGGGGTACTTTAGTTGATTTTACTCTGTTTATCCTGTAGTTTAATTCAGTTTTAATTTCGATGTATTCTGTAATGTAAATACAATGAAATTAATTGTGTAAAATGAAATTTCAATAAAATAAAAAAAGGAGTCTTCATGTCCCGTTATCGAGGACCTCGTTTAAAAAAAATACGCCGTCTGGGAGCTTTACCAGGACTCACTAGAAAAACACCTAAATCCGGAAGTAATCTTAAAAAAAAATTCAATTCTGGGAAAAAGGAGCAATATCGTATTCGTCTTCAAGAAAAACAGAAATTGCGTTTTCATTATGGTCTGACAGAACGACAATTACTTAGATATGTACATATCGCTGGAAAAGCAAAAAGGTCAACAGGCCAGGTTTTACTACAATTACTTGAAATGCGTTTGGATAATATCCTTTTTCGATTGGGTATGGCTTCAACCATTCCTGGGGCCCGCCAATTAGTCAACCATAGACATATTTTAGTTAATGGTCGTATAGTCAATATACCAAGTTTTCGTTGCAAACCCCGAGATATTATTACTACGAAAGATAACCAAAGATCAAAAGGTCTGGTTCAAAATTATATTGCTTCATCGGACCCGGGGAAATTGCCAAAGCATTTGGCGATTGACACGTTGGAATATAAAGGACTAGTAAATAAAATCCTAGATAGGAAGTGGGTCGGTCTCAAAATAAATGAGTTGTTAGTTGTAGAATATTACTCTCGTCAGACTTGAACTTAACGAAAAAAGGAAAGGTTCATAGAATTTTCTTCCCCTTCCCCTTTCCCCGAACTAAATCGCCCTAAGACCATTACCATTAATTTGTATTTTCCCATCAACTAGCTAAAATTGATTAACCCTAGGATTAGGATCCTTTTTTCTTTTTTCCTCTATGTGTATTTTACATACCACAGTAATTTGCTATAGAGAATTTCTAATTTCTATTAAATCAAAATAAGATAATATAAGATATTATATTATTGCTGGAAAAAATTGTTATTTGATTTGATACATTGTGATCCTTAACGTTGATGAATTAAGAAAAACGGAAAGAGAGGGATTCGAACCCTCGGTAAACAAAAGTCTACATAGCAGTTCCAATGCTACGCCTTGAACCGCTCGGCCATCTCTCCTACATAACTTATTATGGAAAATAAACTGAGTGAATAGCGAGTTTTCTTATTCCTGCAGTACAGGTACAACCGCAACCACTCGGGGGTTCCATAGTTCTATTGGAAAAATTCCTTTTGATCTAAGTGGAAGGATACAGGATTTTTTACTAGAAATTGCGCTCGCTATAAAATAAAAGTTTTAATTTGGGTTTTCCCGCAACTAAAGAAAAAGAAAATGGAAGAATTCTTCTTATTGCATAATAAAATAAAGAAACCTTAGAATTCCGTTTGCATAAGATACGCTACACCATACTATCGAAATCAAAAATAGGGTATGAGACAATTAATAACTTTGAAAACACGAAATAGTTGATAACATAAGTTGTTGTTCAGAAATAGGAAAGTGGAATGAAATCCAGTCTTAGTCAAATATTTCATATCTCTTCGTGTCCAAGCAGAAGGAAAAGGATACAATTTGAGCTGAGCGGAAAATCCATATCTCTCTTATCCATTTAAAGCATATGGATTTAGAGTAGAGCATATGGATCAATCTATTTATAATTATAAGAATCGAATGTGTTTGTTTTTATGTTATTTTGTGAAGGAATGAAAACAATTCTATATAGAATGGGTTGGGAATTATGCCTAGATCCCGTGGAAATGGAAATTTCATTGATAAGACCTCCTCAATTGTAGCCAATATTTTATTGCGAATAATTCCGACAACCTCAGGAGAAAAAAAGGCATTTACTTATTATAGAGATGGTGCGATTTGACTCTTTTTTTTGCTTTTTTTTAGCCCTACCTATACCTCAGTCTTACGAAAAAGAGAGGGGGGTTGCATAGAGAGAACCAAATTTGTAAAGCAAACAAACCCACGCTTCGGGAAGGTGAGGCGAACTAACAATTCCTTCCGTCGTGTATCCTCGATTGATGCGGCTTCAGATACTTCAATTGTAGATTTGAGTATTGAGCGAAAGGTTACACCTACAGGATATGGTATGGTATGGATTACAGGCCAATCCTACTCTATTAGTATCCGTAGGCAGCATAGGGGAGAAAAGCACTACACCTAGAAATAGGAATCAACAAGAGAAAAACTTTGTTAGAAATTACCCCTTTCCTGATCGGTATCAGGGCTGGGAAGAATGGTTGGGATAACAAACAACCATCAGGTTTGTACTTTGGATACCCCTATAACCATCAAAGATCGTTGAAGTAGCTAATTCCTCTAAATAGGAGGCGTTGAGAACAAAGAAATTATTGGAGCTATCGTTTTCCTCTAGCATTAATAGAATTCATTGGTGTTAAGAAAAACCTCTTGTGGGAAGGTTGGCTAGAGATTTCTTGGAAAAATACCAGCCCCTTTCGGTTCATAATGAGACGGGACTAATTCTATTTTGATTCTATAGATTATTTCGCTTAGTACTATTATGTACAGAAGGGAGGAGCCGTATGAGATGAAAACCTCATGTACGGTTTTGGAACGGAGATTTTTTGAATAGAATGAACGACCGTAACGGATGTTGGCTCAATCCGAAGGAAATTATGCGGAAGCTTTGCAAAATTATTATGAAGCTACGCGACTAGAAATCGATCCCTATGATCGAAGTTATATACTCTATAACATAGGCCTTATACACACAAGCAATGGAGAGCATACAAAGGCTTTGGAATATTATTTCCGGGCACTAGAACGAAACCCCTTCTTACCGCAAGCTTTTAATAATATGGCCGTGATCTGTCATTACGTGCGACTATCTCCACTATAGAAAGAAAAAAAAAAAAGAGAGGATCAAATTTTCTAGTAAATACTAGAAAAAAAGGGCTTTCTACATAGGGATCGTAAAAACAACGATTTTTCCCTATCAGCTGTAGGAAGGAAGGACACTTCACGAGAATCAAAAAACGAAGAAAGTATGGCCTATACTACTACTCTATGGATAAAGTTTCTCAAATTGATAGAGAAAGCACCGTAAAGATCAATTAGTGAGCGACTGGGTCGATACAACTAAAAAAAACTGCTTACTTATCCCATGATATGGGGCAAAATTTAGGAATCCGCTTATGTAATAGAGCCGATCCACTAAGGGATTAAGCAGCGGTGTAGTATCAGATCCCAAAGATAGTAAGTTCTTTTTTCTTTCTTATGGAAAAAAGTCTTTTTCAAGGATTCTATAGAGATTTCATATATGAAACCGGGATAGTTACCTCTCAGAAAATTTGAACGAAGGCTCTATATCTATCTATGCTTCATTCTTCTGAAGGTGGGAAAAAAGATCAAACTGATTATTGATAAAAATTAGGGTTTGAAACTTAGGTAATTAATTTCTTCTGCTTAACCCAAGAACAAATTGGATCGATTTTTGATAAATCGAATTCAGTTAAGATAGGGGAAATTCAGATAGCAATTTCTGAGCCGTATGAGGTAGGAAACTCTCAAGTACGGTTCTAAGGGAAGGAACTTCCTATTCCGACCGAGGAGAACAGGCCATTCTACAGGGTGATTCGGAAATTGCGGAAGCTTGGTTTGATCAAGCTGCTGAATATTGGAAACAAGCTATAGCGCTTACTCCGGGAAATTATATTGAAGCACAGAACTGGTTGAAGATTACGAAGCGCTTTGAATTTGAATAAGACCATGCTCCTTCTTTTTCATAAAATGGGTGGTTTGGTTGTTGATCCATTAATCAAATAAATTAGGTCGTAAGATCGAATCAAGAATTTCATTATATCCATTTCTTATACCTTCTATTTTATATGATATTTCATAAGAATAAACCATAGGGATAGGGTCTAGAATAGAAGTAATAAAGTGAATAAAAAGAGGGGGCAATCTAAATATTGCTAATATATTAGGACCATCTTATTAATAATTCTAATGAGTTATCTTGGAATTTAGAATCAAATAAAAAACCCTATATTATGCTCAAGGAAAGTAGATATAGATAGGAGCTTATGCCCTCAAAAAAAATACACTAGTTTCTTAAATTAAAAATAAAAAAGATTTTTTTCTTACGTCGAGAAATATTTGTTTTTCAAGATAAACAATGTCCGTTAGGCACCTAATCTTTATGTCATAATAGACCCGAACACTTGCCTCGGATTGACTTCAATATATAATTGCTCCAGTGAATAACTAAAAAAAAAATAGAAGGATGGTAGATAGTAAAGAAAAGAACTAATCACAATATCTATCTTTCAAAATCTATCTTTCAAAATCTATCTTTCAAAATATATATCTTTCAAAGATTCACTAAAAAGACAGTTGGCGGGTCTCTTTGTATGTCTTGTCCGGAAAGAGGAGGACTTAATGATTATTCGTTCGCCGGAACCAGAAGTAAAAATTGTTGTGGATAGGGATCCTGTAAAAACATCTTTTGAGGAATGGGCCAGACCCGGCCATTTCTCAAGAACACTAGCTAAGGGCCCTGATACTACCACTTGGATCTGGAACCTACATGCTGATGCTCACGATTTCGATAGTCATACTGGTGATTTGGAGGAGATTTCTCGAAAAGTCTTTAGTGCTCATTTCGGGCAAC